>NW_028123116.1:0-231167 GCF_965194805.1 Balaenoptera borealis | reverse complement strand
GGTACGCATTTCTCCACAATCACGTCAGCATTTCTTGTTTGCAGCATTTTTGTTGATGGCCATTCTGACTGGTGTGAGCTGATAGGTTTTTGTAATTTGGGTTTACATGTCTGTAAAAATTCCTACAATTCATCATTTTTCCACGCCTTTTTCTTTTCTGTTAAAAGAAAAAAGAAAAAAAAGTGTGAGTATAATATACCTCTTCAAATTTTCTTTTTGGAAGGTTGCACTCTAGAATATTTTGGTCGATTTTCGACCTCAGTATTTTTTGGAGGGCAGGTGTCATTTACAGACCTGCAATTGGTGAATATTTAGTGACCTTTTGCAGTGGGTTTAAAGCTGCTGTTGTGGGAAACGGCCACAAGGATGCAGCATTTCTCCATTCCCAAATCTGGGTACTAGGGCAGCAGAGCCGTTCTGGAAGTCGTTTGCCTAGGTTGTAAATTTGAATGGAATGTGCCAGGAGAACCCCCCATAAGTTTATGTCTCATTACTCCTAGTTGGTTGTTTTAATTTTTTCAATTGGGGTAATGGTTAGAATGTTGCTTGTCCAAGGTGTACATACTCTGGTTCATCTACATATTCTATATACCTATTTATGTAGAGATCCTCTTCCCGTGTAAATTGTTACACAGTGTTCCGTAAACCTTCCTTGCTATATGGTCGGTCTTTTTGATATATGTATATAATATGTATTTGTATACATATGGTAACGCCAATCTTCATGTATCCATTCCCCCCACCTTTCCTTGTAGATAAGCATAGTTTTTTTTAATAAGTCTGTGATTGACTTTCTCAGTGGAAATATGTTCATTTGTGTCAGTTATTAGAGAACGCGTATAAGTGATATCATAGGATATAGGACTTTTGCTTTCCGACTTACCTCATGTTCTGTGATTATCTCCAAGATCATCTATGGTGTCTCAAAGAGCAGTGTTTCATTGTTTTCCATGGCTAGTATTCATTGTGTACATGGGCCGCTTCTGCTTTTTCCTTTCATCTGTTGATGGACATTTTGGTTGCTTCACTGTCTTGTCTATTGTGAATAAGGCTGCAGTGCAGCTTTTGCAGCCCGGGTCTTCTTCATTCTGGTCTTCTCAGGTGAGAGGCCCATTGGTGCGCCTGCTGGATTGAATGGTACCTCAATTTTTCCTTTTCAACGCAGCTCCTTTCTGTTCTCATTATTAGCGTTTAACCCTTTTACATCTCACCAGCAGCTAGAGGGTACACAGTTCTCTAAAACCTCTTCAGCATTGATTGTTTGTAGACTTTTTGCCAATGGTCAGTCGACGGGTGTGAGTTGAAAACTTTTTGTAGATTAGATTGCATGAGTCTAATACTTCCTGAGGTTGAGCTTTTATCCATTTTCCTTTCTTTAAAAAGAGAGTGAGTACAACTTACCTCTTCATACTAGCTTCGTGAACATTTTGCCTGTTTTGAATTTTTTTTATCCATTCCCTACCTCAGCACAATTTTGAGGGCAGGCGTCCTTTACAGCCCTGAGTCCTTGTGAATGGTAAGTGACCATTAGCTGTGGGTTAAAAGCTGCTGTTGCGGGAATCGGCCACAAGGCGGCAGCATTTCTCCTTTACCAAATCTGGTTACTAGGGCAACAGAGCCTTACTGGAAGTGGTGTTCTAGGTTGTAAATTAGAATGGAATGTGCGAGGAAAAAGCCCTTTAAGTTTATGTCTCATTACTTCTTGTTGGTATCTTTAACTTAATTTTTATTTTTTATCACAGCAAACTTGATTACAATGTTTTGTTTGTTCTAGGTGTGCAAGATGTGGTTCTTTCACACATATACATATATCTATTTTTCTTCGGATCCTTTTCCCATGTAGGATACGACACAATGTTGAGTAGTCTTCTCTTGGTATTGCGTAGGTCTTTGGTGATTATATATTTCACATATGTTTGTATCACTCTGTTAACCTCAATACGGTAATGTATCCAATCCTCACACCTTTCCATTTGGTGAACCATAAGTTTTTTTAATGAATCTATGATAGTGTTTCTCTGTGGAAATACCTTTGTTTGTATCATTTTTTAGGTAACACCTATATGTGATATGATAGGATATGTGTCTTTCGCTTTCTCACTTACACCAAGTTGCGTGATTACTTCTAGACTCATCTATGGTGCTGCAAATGGCATTGTTTCATTTTTTCACTAGCTCATATTCCATCTGTACATGTAGCAGTTCTTCATTGTCCACCCATCTGTCGTTGGACTTTTTGGTTACTTCCATATCTTGGCGATTGTTATACTATGCAATGCAGATTTGCGTACCTGTGTCCTTCCAATTCTGTCTTCTTAGGTTATAGGTCCAGGAATAGGTCTGCTGGATCATATGGTAGCTCAATGTTTACCTTTTAAAGGCACCTCTATTCTGTTCGCTTTAGTGGCTCTTTCCAGGTTACGTCCCACTTAAAGCGGAGGGTATGCATTTCTTCCCAGCACCTTCAGCATTTATTCTTTGTAGTTTTTGCTGATGGTTATTCTGAGTGGTGTGAGCTGATACCTCTTTGTGGTTGAATTTGCATGTGTCTCATAATGCGTTGAAATTGAGCTGTAAGACATGTCCTTTTTATTTTTCCAGCTGTGATGAGAGCTTATTTCTTCAAAGTGTTTTCTTAAAGTATGTGTCACCATTTGAAATATTTTGGCCATTATCTCCCTCAAGACATTTTGAGGGCAGGTTTCATTTACAGCCCTGCAGTACTTGTTCATATGAAGTGACCATTAGCTCAGGCTTTAAACCTGCTTTTGCAGGTAACGGCCAGAGAGCGACAGCCTTTCTACGTTCCCCTTGCTGGTACTAGGGAAACAGACCTACCGGCCAGTGGTGTTCTTCGGTT
The DNA here is from genome assembly GCF_965194805.1 of Balaenoptera borealis. Classification (NCBI taxonomy): domain Eukaryota; kingdom Metazoa; phylum Chordata; class Mammalia; order Artiodactyla; family Balaenopteridae; genus Balaenoptera; species Balaenoptera borealis. The sequence continues at coordinate 228,307 of NW_028123116.1, read as the reverse complement.
ATAAATTAGAGTGCAATGTGCCCGGATAAACCCACAAATGTTGATGTCTCCTTGCTTTTGTTTGTTTTTAAATTTAATTTATATTTATTATTAGAGTAATATTCCATTGTGTACGTGGACCACTTCTTCTTGGTGCATTCCTCGGTTGATGGACATTTTCATTTCTTCCAAGCGCTGCCTATGGTAAATATTGCTGGCATACAGGTTTCCCAGCCTGTGACTTTTTGATTCTCATTTTCTCAGGTGATAGGCCAAGCAGTGGTTGTGATTGATGGACTGGTAGTTCATTGTTTCCCTTTTCAAAGCACCTACATTGTGTTTTCATTAGTGGCTCTTTACATGCCCCCCCTTACAACCGAGGGTACGCATTTCTCCACACTCCCTTCACCGTTTATTTTTTGCAGCATTTTTCCTAATGGCCATTCTGACTGCTGTGAGCTGATAGGGTTTTGTAATGTGGGTATGCATGTCATGAAAATTTTTAAAATTCATCATATTCCTATGCCTTTATCTTTTCTCTTAAAAGAAAAAACCATGAGTACAATATAGCTCTTGAAATTGTCTTCTTCGAAGGTTGCCCTCTTCTGAATTTTTTGGTCGATTTTTGACCCCAGAAATTTTCTGGAGGGCAGGCGCAATTTACAGAACTGCAAGTTGGTGAAAATTTAGTGACCTTTTGCAGTGATTTCAAAGCTGCTGTTGTGGGAAACGTCCACAAGGAGGTAGCATTTCTCCATTCCCCAATCTGGGTTCTAGGGCAGCAGAGCCTTTCTGGAAGTCATTGTCCAGGTTGTAAATTAGAATGGAATTTGCCTGGAGAAATCCCCATAAGTTTATGTCTCATTACTTCTTCTTGGTTTTTAAAATTTTTTAAATCTGGGTAAAGTTTAGAATATTGTTTGTCCTAGGTGTACACAATCTAGTTCATTTGGACATTATGTATGTCTATTAATGTACAGATCCTCTTCCCATATAAAATATTACAGTGTTCCGTCGACCTCCCTTGCTATATGTTCGATCTTTTTGATACATGTATATAATATGTATTTGAATATGTATAGTAACACTAATCTTCATTTCTCAATTTCCCCCCTCCTTTCCTTTTAGATGAGCATAGTTTGTTTTCTACGCCTGTGAGTGTCTTTCTCTTTGGAAATATGTTCATCTGTGTCAGTTATTAGATAATGCCATAAGTGATAATATAAGATATAGGTCTTTTGCTTTCCGACCTACTTCATGTTTTGTGATTATCTCCAGGCTCATCTATGGTGCCTCAAAGAGCAGTGCTTCAATGTTTTCCATGGCTAATATTCCATTGTGTACATGGACCACTTCTTCTTGGTGCATTCCTCTGTTGATGGACACTTTCGTTGCTTCCAAGTGTTGCCTATGGTAAATATTGCTGGAGTGCAGGATTGCCAGCCTGCGATTTTTGATTTTCATTTTCTCAGGTGATAGACCCAGCAGTGGGTATGATTGATTGACTGGTATGGTAGCTCAACGTTTACCTTTTCAAGGCACCTCAATTGTGCTTTCATTAGTGGCTCGTACCACGTCCCCCTTAGAATCGAGGGTACGCATTTCTCCACAATCACGTCAGCATTTCTTGTTTGCAGCATTTTTGTTGATGGCCATTCTGACTGGTGTGAGCTGATAGGTTTTTGTAATTTGGGTTTACATGTCTGTAAAAATTCCTACAATTCATCATTTTTCCACGCCTTTTTCTTTTCTGTTAAAAGAAAAAAGAAAAAAAAGTGTGAGTATAATATATCTCTTCAAATTTTCTTTTTGGAAGGTTGCACTCTAGAATATTTTGGTCGATTTTCGACCTCAGTATTTTTTGGAGGGCAGGTGTCATTTACAGACCTGCAATTGGTGAATATTTAGTGACCTTTTGCAGTGGGTTTAAAGCTGCTGTTGTGGGAAACGGCCACAAGGATGCAGCATTTCTCCATTCCCAAATCTGGGTACTAGGGCAGCAGAGCCGTTCTGGAAGTCGTTTGCCTAGGTTGTAAATTTGAATGGAATGTGCCAGGAGAACCCCCCATAAGTTTATGTCTCATTACTCCTAGTTGGTTGTTTTAATTTTTTCAATTGGGGTAATGGTTAGAATGTTGCTTGTCCAAGGTGTACATACTCTGGTTCATCTACATATTCTATATACCTATTTATGTAGAGATCCTCTTCCCGTGTAAATTGTTACACAGTGTTCCGTAAACCTTCCTTGCTATATGGTCGGTCTTTTTGATATATGTATATAATATGTATTTGTATACATATGGTAACGCCAATCATCATGTATCCATTCCCCCCACCTTTCCTTGTAGATAAGCATAGTTTTTTTTAATAAGTCTGTGATTGACTTTCTCAGTGGAAATATGTTCATTTGTGTCAGTTATTAGAGAACGCGTATAAGTGATATCATAGGATATAGGACTTTTGCTTTCCGACTTACCTCATGTTCTGTGATTATCTCCAAGATCATCTATGGTGTCTCAAAGAGCAGTGTTTCATTGTTTTCCATGGCTAGTATTCATTGTGTACATGGACCGCTTCTTCTTTTTCCTTTCATCTGTTGATGGACATTTTGGTTGCTTCACTGTCTTGTCTATTGTGAATAAGGCTGCAGTGCAGCTTTTGCAGCCCGGGTCTTCTTCATTCTGGTCTTCTCAGGTGAGAGGCCCATTGGTGCGCCTGCTGGATTGAATGGTACCTCAATTTTTCCTTTTCAACGCAGCTCCTTTCTGTTCTCATTATTAGCGTTTAACCCTTTTACATCTCACCAGCAGCTAGAGGGTACACAGTTCTCTAAAACCTCTTCAGCATTGATTGTTTGTAGACTTTTTGCCAATGGTCAGTCGACGGGTGTGAGTTGAAAACTTTTTGTAGATTAGATTGCATAAGTCTAATACTTCCTGAGGTTGAGCTTTTATCCATTTTCCTTTCTTTAAAAAGAGAGTGAGTAAAACTTACCTCTTCATACTAGCTTCGTGAACATTTTGCCTGTTTTGAATTTTTTTTATCCATTCCCTACCTCAGCACAATTTTGAGGGCAGGTGTCCTTTACAGCCCTGAGTCCTTGTGAATGGTAAGTGACCATTAGCTGTGGGTTAAAAGCTGCTGTTGCGGGAATCGGCCACAAGGCGGCAGCATTTCTCCTTTACCAAATCTGGTTACTAGGGCAACAGAGCCTTACTGGAAGTGGTGTTCTAGGTTGTAAATTAGAATGGAATGTGCGAGGAAAAAGCCCTTTAAGTTTATGTCTCATTACTTCTTGTTGGTATCTTTAACTTAATTTTTATTTTTTATCACAGCAAACTTGATTACAATGTTTTGTTTGTTCTAGGTGTGCAAGATGTGGTTCTTTCACACATATACATATATCTATTTTTCTTCGGATCCTTTTCCCATGTAGGTTACGACACAATGTTGAGTAGTCTTCTCTTGGTATTGCGTAGGTCTTTGGTGATTATATATTTCACATATGTTTGTATCACTCTGTTAACCTCAATACGGTAATGTATCCAATCCTCACACCTTTCCATTTGGTGAACCATAAGTTTTTTTAATGAATCTATGATAGTGTTTCTCTGTGGAAATACCTTTGTTTGTATCATTTTTTAGGTAACACCTATATGTGATATGATAGGATATGTGTCTTTCGCTTTCTCACTTACACCAAGTTGCGTGATTACTTCTAGACTCATCTATGGTGCTGCAAATGGCATTGTTTCATTTTTTCACTAGCTCATATTCCATCTGTACATGTAGCAGTTCTTCATTGTCCACCCATCTGTCGTTGGACTTTTTGGTTACTTCCATATCTTGGCGATTGTTATACTATGCAATGCAGATTTGCGTACCTGTGTCCTTCCAATTCTGTCTTCTTAGGTTATAGGTCCAGGAATAGGTCTGCTGGATCATATGGTAGCTCAATGTTTACCTTTTAAAGGCACCTCTATTCTGTTCGCTTTAGTGGCTCTTTCCAGGTTACGTCCCACTTAAAGCGGAAGGTATGCATTTCTTCCCAGCACCTTCAGCATTTATTCTTTGTAGTTTTTGCTGATGGTTATTCTGAGTGGTGTGAGCTGATACCTCTTTGTGGTTGAATTTGCATGTGTCTCATAATGCGTTGAAATTGAGCTGTAAGACATGTCCTTTTTATTTTTCCAGCTGTGATGAGAGCTTATTTCTTCAAAGTGTTTTCTTAAAGTATGTGTCACCATTTGAAATATTTTGGCCATTATCTCCCTCAAGACATTTTGAGGGCAGGTTTCATTTACAGCCCTGCAGTACTTGTTCATATGAAGTGACCATTAGCTCAGGCTTTAAACCTGCTTTTGCAGGTAACGGCCAGAGAGCGACAGCCTTTCTACGTTCCCCTTGCTGGTACTAGGGAAACAGACCTACCGGCCAGTGTTGTTTTTCGGTTATAAATTAGAGTGCAATGTGCCCGGATAAACCCACAAATGTTGATGTCTCCTTGCTTTTGTTTGTTTTTAAATTTAATTTATATTTATTATTAGAGTAATATTCCATTGTGTACGTGGACCACTTCTTCTTGGTGCATTCCTCGGTTGATGGACATTTTCATTTCTTCCAAGCGCTGCCTATGGTAAATATTGCTGGCATACAGGTTTCCCAGCCTGTGACTTTTTGATTCTCATTTTCTCAGGTGATAGGCCAAGCAGTGGTTGTGATTGATGGACTGGTAGTTCATTGTTTCCCTTTTCAAAGCACCTACATTGTGTTTTCATTAGTGGCTCTTTACATGCCCCCCCTTACAACCGAGGGTACGCATTTCTCCACACTCCCTTCACCGTTTATTTTTTGCAGCATTTTTCCTAATGGCCATTCTGACTGCTGTGAGCTGATAGGGTTTTGTAATGTGGGTATGCATGTCATGAAAATTTTTAAAATTCATCATATTCCTATGCCTTTATCTTTTCTCTTAAAAGAAAAAACCGTGAGTACAATATAGCTCTTGAAATTGTCTTCTTCGAAGGTTGCCCTCTTCTGAATTTTTTGGTCGATTTTTGACCCCAGAAATTTTCTGGAGGGCAGGCGCAATTTACAGAACTGCAAGTTGGTGAAAATTTAGTGACCTTTTGCAGTGATTTCAAAGCTGCTGTTGTGGGAAACGTCCACAAGGAGGTAGCATTTCTCCATTCCCCAATCTGGGTTCTAGGGCAGCAGAGCCTTTCTGGAAGTCATTGTCCAGGTTGTAAATTAGAATGGAATTTGCCTGGAGAAATCCCCATAAGTTTATGTCTCATTACTTCTTCTTGGTTTTTAAATTTTTTTAAATCTGGGTAAAGTTTAGAATATTGTTTGTCCTAGGTGTACACAATCTAGTTCATTTGGACAATATGTATGTCTATTAATGTACAGATCCTCTTCCCATATAAAATATTACAGTGTTCCGTCGACCTCCCTTGCTATATGTTCGATCTTTTTGATACATGTATATAATATGTATTTGAATATGTATAGTAACACTAATCTTCATTTCTCAATTTCCCCCCTCCTTTCCTTTTAGATGAGCATAGTTTGTTTTCTACGCCTGTGAGTGTCTTTCTCTTTGGAAATATGTTCATCTGTGTCAGTTATTAGATAATGCCATAAGTGATAATATAAGATATAGGTCTTTTGCTTTCCGACCTACTTCATGTTTTGTGATTATCTCCAGGCTCATCTATGGTGCCTCAAAGAGCAGTGCTTCAATGTTTTCCATGGCTAATATTCCATTGTGTACATGGACCACTTCTTCTTGGTGCATTCCTCTGTTGATGGACACTTTCGTTGCTTCCAAGTGTTGCCTATGGTAAATATTGCTGGAGTGCAGGATTGCCAGCCTGCGATTTTTGATTTTCATTTTCTCAGGTGATAGACCCAGCAGTGGGTATGATTGATTGACTGGTATGGTAGCTCAACGTTTACCTTTTCAAGGCACCTCAATTGTGCTTTCATTAGTGGCTCGTACCACGTCCACCTTAGAATCGAGGGTACGCATTTCTCCACAATCACGTCAGCATTTCTTGTTTGCAGCATTTTTGTTGATGGCCATTCTGACTGGTGTGAGCTGATAGGTTTTTGTAATTTGGGTTTACATGTCTGTAAAAATTCCTACAATTCATCATTTTTCCACGCCTTTTTCTTTTCTGTTAAAAGAAAAAAGAAAAAAAAGTGTGAGTATAATATATCTCTTCAAATTTTCTTTTTGGAAGGTTGCACTCTAGAATATTTTGGTCGATTTTCGACCTCAGTATTTTTTGGAGGGCAGGTGTCATTTACAGACCTGCAATTGGTGAATATTTAGTGACCTTTTGCAGTGGGTTTAAAGCTGCTGTTGTGGGAAACGGCCACAAGGATGCAGCATTTCTCCATTCCCAAATCTGGGTACTAGGGCAGCAGAGCCGTTCTGGAAGTCGTTTGCCTAGGTTGTAAATTTGAATGGAATGTGCCAGGAGAACCCCCCATAAGTTTATGTCTCATTACTCCTAGTTGGTTGTTTTAATTTTTTCAATTGGGGTAATGGTTAGAATGTTGCTTGTCCAAGGTGTACATACTCTGGTTCATCTACATATTCTATATACCTATTTATGTAGAGATCCTCTTCCCGTGTAAATTGTTACACAGTGTTCCGTAAACCTTCCTTGCTATATGGTCGGTCTTTTTGATATATGTATATAATATGTATTTGTATACATATGGTAACGCCAATCATCATGTATCCATTCCCCCCACCTTTCCTTGTAGATAAGCATAGTTTTTTTTAATAAGTCTGTGATTGACTTTCTCAGTGGAAATATGTTCATTTGTGTCAGTTATTAGAGAACGCGTATAAGTGATATCATAGGATATAGGACTTTTGCTTTCCGACTTACCTCATGTTCTGTGATTATCTCCAAGATCATCTATGGTGTCTCAAAGAGCAGTGTTTCATTGTTTTCCATGGCTAGTATTCATTGTGTACATGGGCCGCTTCTTCTTTTTCCTTTCATCTGTTGATGGACATTTTGGTTGCTTCACTGTCTTGTCTATTGTGAATAAGGCTGCAGTGCAGCTTTTGCAGCCCGGGTCTTCTTCATTCTGGTCTTCTCAGGTGAGAGGCCCATTGGTGCGCCTGCTGGATTGAATGGTACCTCAATTTTTCCTTTTCAACGCAGCTCCTTTCTGTTCTCATTATTAGCGTTTAACCCTTTTACATCTCACCAGCAGCTAGAGGGTACACAGTTCTCTAAAACCTCTTCAGCATTGATTGTTTGTAGACTTTTTGCCAATGGTCAGTCGACGGGTGTGAGTTGAAAACTTTTTGTAGATTAGATTGCATGAGTCTAATACTTCCTGAGGTTGAGCTTTTATCCATTTTCCTTTCTTTAAAAAGAGAGTGAGTACAACTTACCTCTTCATACTAGCTTCGTGAACATTTTGCCTGTTTTGAATTTTTTTTATCCATTCCCTACCTCAGCACAATTTTGAGGGCAGGTGTCCTTTACAGCCCTGAGTCCTTGTGAATGGTAAGTGACCATTAGCTGTGGGTTAAAAGCTGCTGTTGCGGGAATCGGCCACAAGGCGGCAGCATTTCTCCTTTACCAAATCTGGTTACTAGGGCAACAGAGCCTTACTGGAAGTGGTGTTCTAGGTTGTAAATTAGAATGGAATGTGCGAGGAAAAAGCCCTTTAAGTTTATGTCTCATTACTTCTTGTTGGTATCTTTAACTTAATTTTTATTTTTTATCACAGCAAACTTGATTACAATGTTTTGTTTGTTCTAGGTGTGCAAGATGTGGTTCTTTCACACATATACATATATCTATTTTTCTTCGGATCCTTTTCCCATGTAGGTTACGACACAATGTTGAGTAGTCTTCTCTTGGTATTGCGTAGGTCTTTGGTGATTATATATTTCACATATGTTTGTATCACTCTGTTAACCTCAATACGGTAATGTATCCAATCCTCACATCTTTCCATTTGGTGAACCATAAGTTTTTTTAATGAATCTATGATAGTGTTTCTCTGTGGAAATACCTTTGTTTGTATCATTTTTTAGGTAACACCTATATGTGATATGATAGGATATGTGTCTTTCGCTTTCTCACTTACACCAAGTTGCGTGATTACTTCTAGACTCATCTATGGTGCTGCAAATGGCATTGTTTCATTTTTTCACTAGCTCATATTCCATCTGTACATGTAGCAGTTCTTCATTGTCCACCCATCTGTCGTTGGACTTTTTGGTTACTTCCATATCTTGGCGATTGTTATACTATGCAATGCAGATTTGCGTACCTGTGTCCTTCCAATTCTGTCTTCTTAGGTTATAGGTCCAGGAATAGGTCTGCTGGATCATATGGTAGCTCAATGTTTACCTTTTAAAGGCACCTCTATTCTGTTCTCTTTAGTGGCTCTTTCCAGGTTACGTCCCACTTAAAGCGGAGGGTATGCATTTCTTCCCAGCACCTTCAGCATTTATTCTTTGTAGTTTTTGCTGATGGTTATTCTGAGTGGTGTGAGCTGATACCTCTTTGTGGTTGAATTTGCATGTGTCTCATAATGCGTTGAAATTGAGCTGTAAGACATGTCCTTTTTATTTTTCCAGCTGTGATGAGAGCCTATTTCTTCAAAGTGTTTTCTTAAAGTATGTGTCACCATTTGAAATATTTTGGCCATTATCTCCCTCAAGACATTTTGAGGGCAGGTTTCATTTACAGCCCTGCAGTACTTGTTCATATGAAGTGACCATTAGCTCAGGCTTTAAACCTGCTTTTGCAGGTAACGGCCAGAGAGCGACAGCCTTTCTACGTTCCCCTTGCTGGTACTAGGGAAACAGACCTACCGGCCAGTGTTGTTTTTCGGTTATAAATTAGAGTGCAATGTGCCCGGATAAACCCACAAATGTTGATGTCTCCTTGCTTTTGTTTGTTTTTAAATTTAATTTATATTTATTATTAGAGTAATATTCCATTGTGTACGTGGACCACTTCTTCTTGGTGCATTCCTCGGTTGATGGACATTTTCATTTCTTCCAAGCGCTGCCTATGGTAAATATTGCTGGCATACAGGTTTCCCAGCCTGTGACTTTTTGATTCTCATTTTCTCAGGTGATAGGCCAAGCAGTGGTTGTGATTGATGGACTGGTAGTTCATTGTTTCCCTTTTCAAAGCACCTACATTGTGTTTTCATTAGTGGCTCTTTACATGCCCCCCCTTACAACCGAGGGTACGCATTTCTCCACACTCCCTTCACCGTTTATTTTTTGCAGCATTTTTCCTAATGGCCATTCTGACTGCTGTGAGCTGATAGGGTTTTGTAATGTGGGTATGCATGTCATGAAAATTTTTAAAATTCATCATATTCCTATGCCTTTATCTTTTCTCTTAAAAGAAAAAACCGTGAGTACAATATAGCTCTTGAAATTGTCTTCTTCGAAGGTTGCCCTCTTCTGAATTTTTTGGTCGATTTTTGACCCCAGAAATTTTCTGGAGGGCAGGCGCCATTTACAGAACTGCAAGTTGGTGAAAATTTAGTGACCTTTTGCAGTGATTTCAAAGCTGCTGTTGTGGGAAACGTCCACAAGGAGGTAGCATTTCTCCATTCCCCAATCTGGGTTCTAGGGCAGCAGAGCCTTTCTGGAAGTCATTGTCCAGGTTGTAAATTAGAATGGAATTTGCCTGGAGAAATCCCCATAAGTTTATGTCTCATTACTTCTTCTTGGTTTTTAAATTTTTTTAAATCTGGGTAAAGTTTAGAATATTGTTTGTCCTAGGTGTACACAATCTAGTTCATTTGGACATTATGTATGTCTATTAATGTACAGATCCTCTTCCCATATAAAATATTACAGTGTTCCGTCGACCTCCCTTGCTATATGTTCGATCTTTTTGATACATGTATATAATATGTATTTGAATATGTATAGTAACACTAATCTTCATTTCTCAATTTCCCCCCTCCTTTCCTTTTAGATGAGCATAGTTTGTTTTCTACGCCTGTGAGTGTCTTTCTCTTTGGAAATATGTTCATCTGTGTCAGTTATTAGATAATGCCATAAGTGATAATATAAGATATAGGTCTTTTGCTTTCCGACCTACTTCATGTTTTGTGATTATCTCCAGGCTCATCTATGGTGCCTCAAAGAGCAGTGCTTCAATGTTTTCCATGGCTAATATTCCATTGTGTACATGGACCACTTCTTCTTGGTGCATTCCTCTGTTGATGGACACTTTCGTTGCTTCCAAGTGTTGCCTATGGTAAATATTGCTGGAGTGCAGGATTGCCAGCCTGCGATTTTTGATTTTCATTTTCTCAGGTGATAGACCCAGCAGTGGGTATGATTGATTGACTGGTATGGTAGCTCAACGTTTACCTTTTCAAGGCACCTCAATTGTGCTTTCATTAGTGGCTCGTACCACGTCCCCCTTAGAATCGAGGGTACGCATTTCTCCACAATCACGTCAGCATTTCTTGTTTGCAGCATTTTTGTTGATGGCCATTCTGACTGGTGTGAGCTGATAGGTTTTTGTAATTTGGGTTTACATGTCTGTAAAAATTCCTACAATTCATCATTTTTCCACGCCTTTTTCTTTTCTGTTAAAAGAAAAAAGAAAAAAAAGTGTGAGTATAATATACCTCTTCAAATTTTCTTTTTGGAAGGTTGCACTCTAGAATATTTTGGTCGATTTTCGACCTCAGTATTTTTTGGAGGGCAGGTGTCATTTACAGACCTGCAATTGGTGAATATTTAGTGACCTTTTGCAGTGGGTTTAAAGCTGCTGTTGTGGGAAACGGCCACAAGGATGCAGCATTTCTCCATTCCCAAATCTGGGTACTAGGGCAGCAGAGCCGTTCTGGAAGTCGTTTGCCTAGGTTGTAAATTTGAATGGAATGTGCCAGGAGAACCCCCCATAAGTTTATGTCTCATTACTCCTAGTTGGTTGTTTTAATTTTTTCAATTGGGGTAATGGTTAGAATGTTGCTTGTCCAAGGTGTACATACTCTGGTTCATCTACATATTCTATATACCTATTTATGTAGAGATCCTCTTCCCGTGTAAATTGTTACACAGTGTTCCGTAAACCTTCCTTGCTATATGGTCGGTCTTTTTGATATATGTATATAATATGTATTTGTATACATATGGTAACGCCAATCTTCATGTATCCATTCCCCCCACCTTTCCTTGTAGATAAGCATAGTTTTTTTTAATAAGTCTGTGATTGACTTTCTCAGTGGAAATATGTTCATTTGTGTCAGTTATTAGAGAACGCGTATAAGTGATATCATAGGATATAGGACTTTTGCTTTCCGACTTACCTCATGTTCTGTGATTATCTCCAAGATCATCTATGGTGTCTCAAAGAGCAGTGTTTCATTGTTTTCCATGGCTAGTATTCATTGTGTACATGGGCCGCTTCTTCTTTTTCCTTTCATCTGTTGATGGACATTTTGGTTGCTTCACTGTCTTGTCTATTGTGAATAAGGCTGCAGTGCAGCTTTTGCAGCCCGGGTCTTCTTCATTCTGGTCTTCTCAGGTGAGAGGCCCATTGGTGCGCCTGCTGGATTGAATGGTACCTCAATTTTTCCTTTTCAACGCAGCTCCTTTCTGTTCTCATTATTAGCGTTTAACCCTTTTACATCTCACCAGCAGCTAGAGGGTACACAGTTCTCTAAAACCTCTTCAGCATTGATTGTTTGTAGACTTTTTGCCAATGGTCAGTCGACGGGTGTGAGTTGAAAACTTTTTGTAGATTAGATTGCATGAGTCTAATACTTCCTGAGGTTGAGCTTTTATCCATTTTCCTTTCTTTAAAAAGAGAGTGAGTACAACTTACCTCTTCATACTAGCTTCGTGAACATTTTGCCTGTTTTGAATTTTTTTTATCCATTCCCTACCTCAGCACAATTTTGAGGGCAGGCGTCCTTTACAGCCCTGAGTCCTTGTGAATGGTAAGTGACCATTAGCTGTGGGTTAAAAGCTGCTGTTGCGGGAATCGGCCACAAGGCGGCAGCATTTCTCCTTTACCAAATCTGGTTACTAGGGCAACAGAGCCTTACTGGAAGTGGTGTTCTAGGTTGTAAATTAGAATGGAATGTGCGAGGAAAAAGCCCTTTAAGTTTATGTCTCATTACTTCTTGTTGGTATCTTTAACTTAATTTTTATTTTTTATCACAGCAAACTTGATTACAATGTTTTGTTTGTTCTAGGTGTGCAAGATGTGGTTCTTTCACACATATACATATATCTATTTTTCTTCGGATCCTTTTCCCATGTAGGATACGACACAATGTTGAGTAGTCTTCTCTTGGTATTGCGTAGGTCTTTGGTGATTATATATTTCACATATGTTTGTATCACTCTGTTAACCTCAATACGGTAATGTATCCAATCCTCACACCTTTCCATTTGGTGAACCATAAGTTTTTTTAATGAATCTATGATAGTGTTTCTCTGTGGAAATACCTTTGTTTGTATCATTTTTTAGGTAACACCTATATGTGATATGATAGGATATGTGTCTTTCGCTTTCTCACTTACACCAAGTTGCGTGATTACTTCTAGACTCATCTATGGTGCTGCAAATGGCATTGTTTCATTTTTTCACTAGCTCATATTCCATCTGTACATGTAGCAGTTCTTCATTGTCCACCCATCTGTCGTTGGACTTTTTGGTTACTTCCATATCTTGGCGATTGTTATACTATGCAATGCAGATTTGCGTACCTGTGTCCTTCCAATTCTGTCTTCTTAGGTTATAGGTCCAGGAATAGGTCTGCTGGATCATATGGTAGCTCAATGTTTACCTTTTAAAGGCACCTCTATTCTGTTCGCTTTAGTGGCTCTTTCCAGGTTACGTCCCACTTAAAGCGGAGGGTATGCATTTCTTCCCAGCACCTTCAGCATTTATTCTTTGTAGTTTTTGCTGATGGTTATTCTGAGTGGTGTGAGCTGATACCTCTTTGTGGTTGAATTTGCATGTGTCTCATAATGCGTTGAAATTGAGCTGTAAGACATGTCCTTTTTATTTTTCCAGCTGTGATGAGAGCTTATTTCTTCAAAGTGTTTTCTTAAAGTATGTGTCACCATTTGAAATATTTTGGCCATTATCTCCCTCAAGACATTTTGAGGGCAGGTTTCATTTACAGCCCTGCAGTACTTGTTCATATGAAGTGACCATTAGCTCAGGCTTTAAACCTGCTTTTGCAGGTAACGGCCAGAGAGCGACAGCCTTTCTACGTTCCCCTTGCTGGTACTAGGGAAACAGACCTACCGGCCAGTGGTGTTCTTCGGTTATAAATTAGAGTGCAATGTGCCCGGATAAACCCACAAATGTTGATGTCTCCTTGCTTTTGTTTGTTTTTAAATTTAATTTATATTTATTATTAGAGTAATATTCCATTGTGTACGTGGACCACTTCTTCTTGGTGCATTCCTCGGTTGATGGACATTTTCATTTCTTCCAAGCGCTGCCTATGGTAAATATTGCTGGCATACAGGTTTCCCAGCCTGTGACTTTTTGATTCTCATTTTCTCAGGTGATAGGCCAAGCAGTGGTTGTGATTGATGGACTGGTAGTTCATTGTTTCCCTTTTCAAAGCACCTACATTGTGTTTTCATTAGTGGCTCTTTACATGCCCCCCCTTACAACCGAGGGTACGCATTTCTCCACACTCCCTTCACCGTTTATTTTTTGCAGCATTTTTCCTAATGGCCATTCTGACTGCTGTGAGCTGATAGGGTTTTGTAATGTGGGTATGCATGTCATGAAAATTTTTAAAATTCATCATATTCCTATGCCTTTATCTTTTCTCTTAAAAGAAAAAACCGTGAGTACAATATAGCTCTTGAAATTGTCTTCTTCGAAGGTTGCCCTCTTCTGAATTTTTTGGTCGATTTTTGACCCCAGAAATTTTCTGGAGGCCAGGCGCAATTTACAGAACTGCAAGTTGGTGAAAATTTAGTGACCTTTTGCAGTGATTTCAAAGCTGCTGTTGTGGGAAACGTCCACAAGGAGGTAGCATTTCTCCATTCCCCAATCTGGGTTCTAGGGCAGCAGAGCCTTTCTGGAAGTCATTGTCCAGGTTGTAAATTAGAATGGAATTTGCCTGGAGAAATCCCCATAAGTTTATGTCTCATTACTTCTTCTTGGTTTTTAAAATTTTTTAAATCTGGGTAAAGTTTAGAATATTGTTTGTCCTAGGTGTACACAATCTAGTTCATTTGGACATTATGTATGTCTATTAATGTACAGATCCTCTTCCCATATAAAATATTACAGTGTTCCGTCGACCTCCCTTGCTATATGTTCGATCTTTTTGATACATGTATATAATATGTATTTGAATATGTATAGTAACACTAATCTTCATTTCTCAATTTCCCCCCTCCTTTCCTTTTAGATGAGCATAGTTTGTTTTCTACGCCTGTGAGTGTCTTTCTCTTTGGAAATATGTTCATCTGTGTCAGTTATTAGATAATGCCATAAGTGATAATATAAGATATAGGTCTTTTGCTTTCCGACCTACTTCATGTTTTGTGATTATCTCCAGGCTCATCTATGGTGCCTCAAAGAGCAGTGCTTCAATGTTTTCCATGGCTAATATTCCATTGTGTACATGGACCACTTCTTCTTGGTGCATTCCTCTGTTGATGGACACTTTCGTTGCTTCCAAGTGTTGCCTATGGTAAATATTGCTGGAGTGCAGGATTGCCAGCCTGCGATTTTTGATTTTCATTTTCTCAGGTGATAGACCCAGCAGTGGGTATGATTGATTGACTGGTATGGTAGCTCAACGTTTACCTTTTCAAGGCACCTCAATTGTGCTTTCATTAGTGGCTCGTACCACGTCCCCCTTAGAATCGAGGGTACGCATTTCTCCACAATCACGTCAGCATTTCTTGTTTGCAGCATTTTTGTTGATGGCCATTCTGACTGGTGTGAGCTGATAGGTTTTTGTAATTTGGGTTTACATGTCTGTAAAAATTCCTACAATTCATCATTTTTCCACGCCTTTTTCTTTTCTGTTAAAAGAAAAAAGAAAAAAAAGTGTGAGTATAATATATCTCTTCAAATTTTCTTTTTGGAAGGTTGCACTCTAGAATATTTTGGTCGATTTTCGACCTCAGTATTTTTTGGAGGGCAGGTGTCATTTACAGACCTGCAATTGGTGAATATTTAGTGACCTTTTGCAGTGGGTTTAAAGCTGCTGTTGTGGGAAACGGCCACAAGGATGCAGCATTTCTCCATTCCCAAATCTGGGTACTAGGGCAGCAGAGCCGTTCTGGAAGTCGTTTGCCTAGGTTGTAAATTTGAATGGAATGTGCCAGGAGAACCCCCCATAAGTTTATGTCTCATTACTCCTAGTTGGTTGTTTTAATTTTTTCAATTGGGGTAATGGTTAGAATGTTGCTTGTCCAAGGTGTACATACTCTGGTTCATCTACATATTCTATATACCTATTTATGTAGAGATCCTCTTCCCGTGTAAATTGTTACACAGTGTTCCGTAAACCTTCCTTGCTATATGGTCGGTCTTTTTGATATATGTATATAATATGTATTTGTATACATATGGTAACGCCAATCTTCATGTATCCATTCCCCCCACCTTTCCTTGTAGATAAGCATAGTTTTTTTTAATAAGTCTGTGATTGACTTTCTCAGTGGAAATATGTTCATTTGTGTCAGTTATTAGAGAACGCGTATAAGTGATATCATAGGATATAGGACTTTTGCTTTCCGACTTACCTCATGTTCTGTGATTATCTCCAAGATCATCTATGGTGTCTCAAAGAGCAGTGTTTCATTGTTTTCCATGGCTAGTATTCATTGTGTACATGGGCCGCTTCTGCTTTTTCCTTTCATCTGTTGATGGACATTTTGGTTGCTTCACTGTCTTGTCTATTGTGAATAAGGCTGCAGTGCAGCTTTTGCAGCCCGGGTCTTCTTCATTCTGGTCTTCTCAGGTGAGAGGCCCATTGGTGCGCCTGCTGGATTGAATGGTACCTCAATTTTTCCTTTTCAACGCAGCTCCTTTCTGTTCTCATTATTAGCGTTTAACCCTTTTACATCTCACCAGCAGCTAGAGGGTACACAGTTCTCTAAAACCTCTTCAGCATTGATTGTTTGTAGACTTTTTGCCAATGGTCAGTCGACGGGTGTGAGTTGAAAACTTTTTGTAGATTAGATTGCATGAGTCTAATACTTCCTGAGGTTGAGCTTTTATCCATTTTCCTTTCTTTAAAAAGAGAGTGAGTACAACTTACCTCTTCATACTAGCTTCGTGAACATTTTGCCTGTTTTGAATTTTTTTTATCCATTCCCTACCTCAGCACAATTTTGAGGGCAGGCGTCCTTTACAGCCCTGAGTCCTTGTGAATGGTAAGTGACCATTAGCTGTGGGTTAAAAGCTGCTGTTGCGGGAATCGGCCACAAGGCGGCAGCATTTCTCCTTTACCAAATCTGGTTACTAGGGCAACAGAGCCTTACTGGAAGTGGTGTTCTAGGTTGTAAATTAGAATGGAATGTGCGAGGAAAAAGCCCTTTAAGTTTATGTCTCATTACTTCTTGTTGGTATCTTTAACTTAATTTTTATTTTTTATCACAGCAAACTTGATTACAATGTTTTGTTTGTTCTAGGTGTGCAAGATGTGGTTCTTTCACACATATACATATATCTATTTTTCTTCGGATCCTTTTCCCATGTAGGATACGACACAATGTTGAGTAGTCTTCTCTTGGTATTGCGTAGGTCTTTGGTGATTATATATTTCACATATGTTTGTATCACTCTGTTAACCTCAATACGGTAATGTATCCAATCCTCACACCTTTCCATTTGGTGAACCATAAGTTTTTTTAATGAATCTATGATAGTGTTTCTCTGTGGAAATACCTTTGTTTGTATCATTTTTTAGGTAACACCTATATGTGATATGATAGGATATGTGTCTTTCGCTTTCTCACTTACACCAAGTTGCGTGATTACTTCTAGACTCATCTATGGTGCTGCAAATGGCATTGTTTCATTTTTTCACTAGCTCATATTCCATCTGTACATGTAGCAGTTCTTCATTGTCCACCCATCTGTCGTTGGACTTTTTGGTTACTTCCATATCTTGGCGATTGTTATACTATGCAATGCAGATTTGCGTACCTGTGTCCTTCCAATTCTGTCTTCTTAGGTTATAGGTCCAGGAATAGGTCTGCTGGATCATATGGTAGCTCAATGTTTACCTTTTAAAGGCACCTCTATTCTGTTCGCTTTAGTGGCTCTTTCCAGGTTACGTCCCACTTAAAGCGGAGGGTATGCATTTCTTCCCAGCACCTTCAGCATTTATTCTTTGTAGTTTTTGCTGATGGTTATTCTGAGTGGTGTGAGCTGATACCTCTTTGTGGTTGAATTTGCATGTGTCTCATAATGGGTTGAAATTGAGCTGTAAGACATGTCCTTTTTATTTTTCCAGCTGTGATGAGAGCTTATTTCTTCAAAGTGTTTTCTTAAAGTATGTGTCACCATTTGAAATATTTTGGCCATTATCTCCCTCAAGACATTTTGAGGGCAGGTTTCATTTACAGCCCTGCAGTACTTGTTCATATGAAGTGACCATTAGCTCAGGCTTTAAACCTGCTTTTGCAGGTAACGGCCAGAGAGCGACAGCCTTTCTACGTTCCCCTTGCTGGTACTAGGGAAACAGACCTACCGGCCAGTGGTGTTCTTCGGTTATAAATTAGAGTGCAATGTGCCCGGATAAACCCACAAATGTTGATGTCTCCTTGCTTTTGTTTGTTTTTAAATTTAATTTATATTTATTATTAGAGTAATATTCCATTGTGTACGTGGACCACTTCTTCTTGGTGCATTCCTCGGTTGATGGACATTTTCATTTCTTCCAAGCGCTGCCTATGGTAAATATTGCTGGCATACAGGTTTCCCAGCCTGTGACTTTTTGATTCTCATTTTCTCAGGTGATAGGCCAAGCAGTGGTTGTGATTGATGGACTGGTAGTTCATTGTTTCCCTTTTCAAAGCACCTACATTGTGTTTTCATTAGTGGCTCTTTACATGCCCCCCCTTACAACCGAGGGTACGCATTTCTCCACACTCCCTTCACCGTTTATTTTTTGCAGCATTTTTCCTAATGGCCATTCTGACTGCTGTGAGCTGATAGGGTTTTGTAATGTGGGTATGCATGTCATGAAAATTTTTAAAATTCATCATATTCCTATGCCTTTATCTTTTCTCTTAAAAGAAAAAACCATGAGTACAATATAGCTCTTGAAATTGTCTTCTTCGAAGGTTGCCCTCTTCTGAATTTTTTGGTCGATTTTTGACCCCAGAAATTTTCTGGAGGGCAGGCGCCATTTACAGAACTGCAAGTTGGTGAAAATTTAGTGACCTTTTGCAGTGATTTCAAAGCTGCTGTTGTGGGAAACGTCCACAAGGAGGTAGCATTTCTCCATTCCCCAATCTGGGTTCTAGGGCAGCAGAGCCTTTCTGGAAGTCATTGTCCAGGTTGTAAATTAGAATG
Source organism: Balaenoptera borealis (assembly GCF_965194805.1). NCBI lineage: Eukaryota > Metazoa > Chordata > Mammalia > Artiodactyla > Balaenopteridae > Balaenoptera > Balaenoptera borealis. The sequence continues at coordinate 209,774 of NW_028123116.1, read as the reverse complement.
GAATTTGCCTGGAGAAATCCCCATAAGTTTATGTCTCATTACTTCTTCTTGGTTTTTAAAATTTTTTAAATCTGGGTAAAGTTTAGAATATTGTTTGTCCTAGGTGTACACAATCTAGTTCATTTGGACATTATGTATGTCTATTAATGTACAGATCCTCTTCCCATATAAAATATTACAGTGTTCCGTCGACCTCCCTTGCTATATGTTCGATCTTTTTGATACATGTATATAATATGTATTTGAATATGTATAGTAACACTAATCTTCATTTCTCAATTTCCCCCCTCCTTTCCTTTTAGATGAGCATAGTTTGTTTTCTACGCCTGTGAGTGTCTTTCTCTTTGGAAATATGTTCATCTGTGTCAGTTATTAGATAATGCCATAAGTGATAATATAAGATATAGGTCTTTTGCTTTCCGACCTACTTCATGTTTTGTGATTATCTCCAGGCTCATCTATGGTGCCTCAAAGAGCAGTGCTTCAATGTTTTCCATGGCTAATATTCCATTGTGTACATGGACCACTTCTTCTTGGTGCATTCCTCTGTTGATGGACACTTTCGTTGCTTCCAAGTGTTGCCTATGGTAAATATTGCTGGAGTGCAGGATTGCCAGCCTGCGATTTTTGATTTTCATTTTCTCAGGTGATAGACCCAGCAGTGGGTATGATTGATTGACTGGTATGGTAGCTCAACGTTTACCTTTTCAAGGCACCTCAATTGTGCTTTCATTAGTGGCTCGTACCACGTCCCCCTTAGAATCGAGGGTACGCATTTCTCCACAATCACGTCAGCATTTCTTGTTTGCAGCATTTTTGTTGATGGCCATTCTGACTGGTGTGAGCTGATAGGTTTTTGTAATTTGGGTTTACATGTCTGTAAAAATTCCTACAATTCATCATTTTTCCACGCCTTTTTCTTTTCTGTTAAAAGAAAAAAGAAAAAAAAGTGTGAGTATAATATACCTCTTCAAATTTTCTTTTTGGAAGGTTGCACTCTAGAATATTTTGGTCGATTTTCGACCTCAGTATTTTTTGGAGGGCAGGTGTCATTTACAGACCTGCAATTGGTGAATATTTAGTGACCTTTTGCAGTGGGTTTAAAGCTGCTGTTGTGGGAAACGGCCACAAGGATGCAGCATTTCTCCATTCCCAAATCTGGGTACTAGGGCAGCAGAGCCGTTCTGGAAGTCGTTTGCCTAGGTTGTAAATTTGAATGGAATGTGCCAGGAGAACCCCCCATAAGTTTATGTCTCATTACTCCTAGTTGGTTGTTTTAATTTTTTCAATTGGGGTAATGGTTAGAATGTTGCTTGTCCAAGGTGTACATACTCTGGTTCATCTACATATTCTATATACCTATTTATGTAGAGATCCTCTTCCCGTGTAAATTGTTACACAGTGTTCCGTAAACCTTCCTTGCTATATGGTCGGTCTTTTTGATATATGTATATAATATGTATTTGTATACATATGGTAACGCCAATCTTCATGTATCCATTCCCCCCACCTTTCCTTGTAGATAAGCATAGTTTTTTTTAATAAGTCTGTGATTGACTTTCTCAGTGGAAATATGTTCATTTGTGTCAGTTATTAGAGAACGCGTATAAGTGATATCATAGGATATAGGACTTTTGCTTTCCGACTTACCTCATGTTCTGTGATTATCTCCAAGATCATCTATGGTGTCTCAAAGAGCAGTGTTTCATTGTTTTCCATGGCTAGTATTCATTGTGTACATGGGCCGCTTCTGCTTTTTCCTTTCATCTGTTGATGGACATTTTGGTTGCTTCACTGTCTTGTCTATTGTGAATAAGGCTGCAGTGCAGCTTTTGCAGCCCGGGTCTTCTTCATTCTGGTCTTCTCAGGTGAGAGGCCCATTGGTGCGCCTGCTGGATTGAATGGTACCTCAATTTTTCCTTTTCAACGCAGCTCCTTTCTGTTCTCATTATTAGCGTTTAACCCTTTTACATCTCACCAGCAGCTAGAGGGTACACAGTTCTCTAAAACCTCTTCAGCATTGATTGTTTGTAGACTTTTTGCCAATGGTCAGTCGACGGGTGTGAGTTGAAAACTTTTTGTAGATTAGATTGCATGAGTCTAATACTTCCTGAGGTTGAGCTTTTATCCATTTTCCTTTCTTTAAAAAGAGAGTGAGTACAACTTACCTCTTCATACTAGCTTCGTGAACATTTTGCCTGTTTTGAATTTTTTTTATCCATTCCCTACCTCAGCACAATTTTGAGGGCAGGCGTCCTTTACAGCCCTGAGTCCTTGTGAATGGTAAGTGACCATTAGCTGTGGGTTAAAAGCTGCTGTTGCGGGAATCGGCCACAAGGCGGCAGCATTTCTCCTTTACCAAATCTGGTTACTAGGGCAACAGAGCCTTACTGGAAGTGGTGTTCTAGGTTGTAAATTAGAATGGAATGTGCGAGGAAAAAGCCCTTTAAGTTTATGTCTCATTACTTCTTGTTGGTATCTTTAACTTAATTTTTATTTTTTATCACAGCAAACTTGATTACAATGTTTTGTTTGTTCTAGGTGTGCAAGATGTGGTTCTTTCACACATATACATATATCTATTTTTCTTCGGATCCTTTTCCCATGTAGGATACGACACAATGTTGAGTAGTCTTCTCTTGGTATTGCGTAGGTCTTTGGTGATTATATATTTCACATATGTTTGTATCACTCTGTTAACCTCAATACGGTAATGTATCCAATCCTCACACCTTTCCATTTGGTGAACCATAAGTTTTTTTAATGAATCTATGATAGTGTTTCTCTGTGGAAATACCTTTGTTTGTATCATTTTTTAGGTAACACCTATATGTGATATGATAGGATATGTGTCTTTCGCTTTCTCACTTACACCAAGTTGCGTGATTACTTCTAGACTCATCTATGGTGCTGCAAATGGCATTGTTTCATTTTTTCACTAGCTCATATTCCATCTGTACATGTAGCAGTTCTTCATTGTCCACCCATCTGTCGTTGGACTTTTTGGTTACTTCCATATCTTGGCGATTGTTATACTATGCAATGCAGATTTGCGTACCTGTGTCCTTCCAATTCTGTCTTCTTAGGTTATAGGTCCAGGAATAGGTCTGCTGGATCATATGGTAGCTCAATGTTTACCTTTTAAAGGCACCTCTATTCTGTTCGCTTTAGTGGCTCTTTCCAGGTTACGTCCCACTTAAAGCGGAGGGTATGCATTTCTTCCCAGCACCTTCAGCATTTATTCTTTGTAGTTTTTGCTGATGGTTATTCTGAGTGGTGTGAGCTGATACCTCTTTGTGGTTGAATTTGCATGTGTCTCATAATGGGTTGAAATTGAGCTGTAAGACATGTCCTTTTTATTTTTCCAGCTGTGATGAGAGCTTATTTCTTCAAAGTGTTTTCTTAAAGTATGTGTCACCATTTGAAATATTTTGGCCATTATCTCCCTCAAGACATTTTGAGGGCAGGTTTCATTTACAGCCCTGCAGTACTTGTTCATATGAAGTGACCATTAGCTCAGGCTTTAAACCTGCTTTTGCAGGTAACGGCCAGAGAGCGACAGCCTTTCTACGTTCCCCTTGCTGGTACTAGGGAAACAGACCTACCGGCCAGTGGTGTTCTTCGGTTATAAATTAGAGTGCAATGTGCCCGGATAAACCCACAAATGTTGATGTCTCCTTGCTTTTGTTTGTTTTTAAATTTAATTTATATTTATTATTAGAGTAATATTCCATTGTGTACGTGGACCACTTCTTCTTGGTGCATTCCTCGGTTGATGGACATTTTCATTTCTTCCAAGCGCTGCCTATGGTAAATATTGCTGGCATACAGGTTTCCCAGCCTGTGACTTTTTGATTCTCATTTTCTCAGGTGATAGGCCAAGCAGTGGTTGTGATTGATGGACTGGTAGTTCATTGTTTCCCTTTTCAAAGCACCTACATTGTGTTTTCATTAGTGGCTCTTTACATGCCCCCCCTTACAACCGAGGGTACGCATTTCTCCACACTCCCTTCACCGTTTATTTTTTGCAGCATTTTTCCTAATGGCCATTCTGACTGCTGTGAGCTGATAGGGTTTTGTAATGTGGGTATGCATGTCATGAAAATTTTTAAAATTCATCATATTCCTATGCCTTTATCTTTTCTCTTAAAAGAAAAAACCATGAGTACAATATAGCTCTTGAAATTGTCTTCTTCGAAGGTTGCCCTCTTCTGAATTTTTTGGTCGATTTTTGACCCCAGAAATTTTCTGGAGGGCAGGCGCAATTTACAGAACTGCAAGTTGGTGAAAATTTAGTGACCTTTTGCAGTGATTTCAAAGCTGCTGTTGTGGGAAACGTCCACAAGGAGGTAGCATTTCTCCATTCCCCAATCTGGGTTCTAGGGCAGCAGAGCCTTTCTGGAAGTCATTGTCCAGGTTGTAAATTAGAATGGAATTTGCCTGGAGAAATCCCCATAAGTTTATGTCTCATTACTTCTTCTTGGTTTTTAAAATTTTTTAAATCTGGGTAAAGTTTAGAATATTGTTTGTCCTAGGTGTACACAATCTAGTTCATTTGGACATTATGTATGTCTATTAATGTACAGATCCTCTTCCCATATAAAATATTACAGTGTTCCGTCGACCTCCCTTGCTATATGTTCGATCTTTTTGATACATGTATATAATATGTATTTGAATATGTATAGTAACACTAATCTTCATTTCTCAATTTCCCCCCTCCTTTCCTTTTAGATGAGCATAGTTTGTTTTCTACGCCTGTGAGTGTCTTTCTCTTTGGAAATATGTTCATCTGTGTCAGTTATTAGATAATGCCATAAGTGATAATATAAGATATAGGTCTTTTGCTTTCCGACCTACTTCATGTTTTGTGATTATCTCCAGGCTCATCTATGGTGCCTCAAAGAGCAGTGCTTCAATGTTTTCCATGGCTAATATTCCATTGTGTACATGGACCACTTCTTCTTGGTGCATTCCTCTGTTGATGGACACTTTCGTTGCTTCCAAGTGTTGCCTATGGTAAATATTGCTGGAGTGCAGGATTGCCAGCCTGCGATTTTTGATTTTCATTTTCTCAGGTGATAGACCCAGCAGTGGGTATGATTGATTGACTGGTATGGTAGCTCAACGTTTACCTTTTCAAGGCACCTCAATTGTGCTTTCATTAGTGGCTCGTACCACGTCCCCCTTAGAATCGAGGGTACGCATTTCTCCACAATCACGTCAGCATTTCTTGTTTGCAGCATTTTTGTTGATGGCCATTCTGACTGGTGTGAGCTGATAGGTTTTTGTAATTTGGGTTTACATGTCTGTAAAAATTCCTACAATTCATCATTTTTCCACGCCTTTTTCTTTTCTGTTAAAAGAAAAAAGAAAAAAAAGTGTGAGTATAATATACCTCTTCAAATTTTCTTTTTGGAAGGTTGCACTCTAGAATATTTTGGTCGATTTTCGACCTCAGTATTTTTTGGAGGGCAGGTGTCATTTACAGACCTGCAATTGGTGAATATTTAGTGACCTTTTGCAGTGGGTTTAAAGCTGCTGTTGTGGGAAACGGCCACAAGGATGCAGCATTTCTCCATTCCCAAATCTGGGTACTAGGGCAGCAGAGCCGTTCTGGAAGTCGTTTGCCTAGGTTGTAAATTTGAATGGAATGTGCCAGGAGAACCCCCCATAAGTTTATGTCTCATTACTCCTAGTTGGTTGTTTTAATTTTTTCAATTGGGGTAATGGTTAGAATGTTGCTTGTCCAAGGTGTACATACTCTGGTTCATCTACATATTCTATATATACCTATTTATGTAGAGATCCTCTTCCCGTGTAAATTGTTACACAGTGTTCCGTAAACCTTCCTTGCTATATGGTCGGTCTTTTTGATATATGTATATAATATGTATTTGTATACATATGGTAACGCCAATCATCATGTATCCATTCCCCCCACCTTTCCTTGTAGATAAGCATAGTTTTTTTTAATAAGTCTGTGATTGACTTTCTCAGTGGAAATATGTTCATTTGTGTCAGTTATTAGAGAACGCGTATAAGTGATATCATAGGATATAGGACTTTTGCTTTCCGACTTACCTCATGTTCTGTGATTATCTCCAAGATCATCTATGGTGTCTCAAAGAGCAGTGTTTCATTGTTTTCCATGGCTAGTATTCATTGTGTACATGGGCCGCTTCTTCTTTTTCCTTTCATCTGTTGATGGACATTTTGGTTGCTTCACTGTCTTGTCTATTGTGAATAAGGCTGCAGTGCAGCTTTTGCAGCCCGGGTCTTCTTCATTCTGGTCTTCTCAGGTGAGAGGCCCATTGGTGCGCCTGCTGGATTGAATGGTACCTCAATTTTTCCTTTTCAACGCAGCTCCTTTCTGTTCTCATTATTAGCGTTTAACCCTTTTACATCTCACCAGCAGCTAGAGGGTACACAGTTCTCTAAAACCTCTTCAGCATTGATTGTTTGTAGACTTTTTGCCAATGGTCAGTCGACGGGTGTGAGTTGAAAACTTTTTGTAGATTAGATTGCATGAGTCTAATACTTCCTGAGGTTGAGCTTTTATCCATTTTCCTTTCTTTAAAAAGAGAGTGAGTACAACTTACCTCTTCATACTAGCTTCGTGAACATTTTGCCTGTTTTGAATTTTTTTTATCCATTCCCTACCTCAGCACAATTTTGAGGGCAGGTGTCCTTTACAGCCCTGAGTCCTTGTGAATGGTAAGTGACCATTAGCTGTGGGTTAAAAGCTGCTGTTGCGGGAATCGGCCACAAGGCGGCAGCATTTCTCCTTTACCAAATCTGGTTACTAGGGCAACAGAGCCTTACTGGAAGTGGTGTTCTAGGTTGTAAATTAGAATGGAATGTGCGAGGAAAAAGCCCTTTAAGTTTATGTCTCATTACTTCTTGTTGGTATCTTTAACTTAATTTTTATTTTTTATCACAGCAAACTTGATTACAATGTTTTGTTTGTTCTAGGTGTGCAAGATGTGGTTCTTTCACACATATACATATATCTATTTTTCTTCGGATCCTTTTCCCATGTAGGTTACGACACAATGTTGAGTAGTCTTCTCTTGGTATTGCGTAGGTCTTTGGTGATTATATATTTCACATATGTTTGTATCACTCTGTTAACCTCAATACGGTAATGTATCCAATCCTCACATCTTTCCATTTGGTGAACCATAAGTTTTTTTAATGAATCTATGATAGTGTTTCTCTGTGGAAATACCTTTGTTTGTATCATTTTTTAGGTAACACCTATATGTGATATGATAGGATATGTGTCTTTCGCTTTCTCACTTACACCAAGTTGCGTGATTACTTCTAGACTCATCTATGGTGCTGCAAATGGCATTGTTTCATTTTTTCACTAGCTCATATTCCATCTGTACATGTAGCAGTTCTTCATTGTCCACCCATCTGTCGTTGGACTTTTTGGTTACTTCCATATCTTGGCGATTGTTATACTATGCAATGCAGATTTGCGTACCTGTGTCCTTCCAATTCTGTCTTCTTAGGTTATAGGTCCAGGAATAGGTCTGCTGGATCATATGGTAGCTCAATGTTTACCTTTTAAAGGCACCTCTATTCTGTTCTCTTTAGTGGCTCTTTCCAGGTTACGTCCCACTTAAAGCGGAGGGTATGCATTTCTTCCCAGCACCTTCAGCATTTATTCTTTGTAGTTTTTGCTGATGCTTATTCTGAGTGGTGTGAGCTGATACCTCTTTGTGGTTGAATTTGCATGTGTCTCATAATGCGTTGAAATTGAGCTGTAAGACATGTCCTTTTTATTTTTCCAGCTGTGATGAGAGCCTATTTCTTCAAAGTGTTTTCTTAAAGTATGTGTCACCATTTGAAATATTTTGGCCATTATCTCCCTCAAGACATTTTGAGGGCAGGTTTCATTTACAGCCCTGCAGTACTTGTTCATATGAAGTGACCATTAGCTCAGGCTTTAAACCTGCTTTTGCAGGTAACGGCCAGAGAGCGACAGCCTTTCTACGTTCCCCTTGCTGGTACTAGGGAAACAGACCTACCGGCCAGTGGTGTTTTTCGGTTATAAATTAGAGTGCAATGTGCCCGGATAAACCCACAAATGTTGATGTCTCCTTGCTTTTGTTTGTTTTTAAATTTAATTTATATTTATTATTAGAGTAATATTCCATTGTGTACGTGGACCACTTCTTCTTGGTGCATTCCTCGGTTGATGGACATTTTCATTTCTTCCAAGCGCTGCCTATGGTAAATATTGCTGGCATACAGGTTTCCCAGCCTGTGACTTTTTGATTCTCATTTTCTCAGGTGATAGGCCAAGCAGTGGTTGTGATTGATGGACTGGTAGTTCATTGTTTCCCTTTTCAAAGCACCTACATTGTGTTTTCATTAGTGGCTCTTTACATGCCCCCCCTTACAACCGAGGGTACGCATTTCTCCACACTCCCTTCACCGTTTATTTTTTGCAGCATTTTTCCTAATGGCCATTCTGACTGCTGTGAGCTGATAGGGTTTTGTAATGTGGGTATGCATGTCATGAAAATTTTTAAAATTCATCATATTCCTATGCCTTTATCTTTTCTCTTAAAAGAAAAAACCGTGAGTACAATATAGCTCTTGAAATTGTCTTCTTCGAAGGTTGCCCTCTTCTGAATTTTTTGGTCGATTTTTGACCCCAGAAATTTTCTGGAGGGCAGGCGCAATTTACAGAACTGCAAGTTGGTGAAAATTTAGTGACCTTTTGCAGTGATTTCAAAGCTGCTGTTGTGGGAAACGTCCACAAGGAGGTAGCATTTCTCCATTCCCCAATCTGGGTTCTAGGGCAGCAGAGCCTTTCTGGAAGTCATTGTCCAGGTTGTAAATTAGAATGGAATTTGCCTGGAGAAATCCCCATAAGTTTATGTCTCATTACTTCTTCTTGGTTTTTAAATTTTTTTAAATCTGGGTAAAGTTTAGAATATTGTTTGTCCTAGGTGTACACAATCTAGTTCATTTGGACATTATGTATGTCTATTAATGTACAGATCCTCTTCCCATATAAAATATTACAGTGTTCCGTCGACCTCCCTTGCTATATGTTCGATCTTTTTGATACATGTATATAATATGTATTTGAATATGTATAGTAACACTAATCTTCATTTCTCAATTTCCCCCCTCCTTTCCTTTTAGATGAGCATAGTTTGTTTTCTACGCCTGTGAGTGTCTTTCTCTTTGGAAATATGTTCATCTGTGTCAGTTATTAGATAATGCCATAAGTGATAATATAAGATATAGGTCTTTTGCTTTCCGACCTACTTCATGTTTTGTGATTATCTCCAGGCTCATCTATGGTGCCTCAAAGAGCAGTGCTTCAATGTTTTCCATGGCTAATATTCCATTGTGTACATGGACCACTTCTTCTTGGTGCATTCCTCTGTTGATGGACACTTTCGTTGCTTCCAAGTGTTGCCTATGGTAAATATTGCTGGAGTGCAGGATTGCCAGCCTGCGATTTTTGATTTTCATTTTCTCAGGTGATAGACCCAGCAGTGGGTATGATTGATTGACTGGTATGGTAGCTCAACGTTTACCTTTTCAAGGCACCTCAATTGTGCTTTCATTAGTGGCTCGTACCACGTCCCCCTTAGAATCGAGGGTACGCATTTCTCCACAATCACGTCAGCATTTCTTGTTTGCAGCATTTTTGTTGATGGCCATTCTGACTGGTGTGAGCTGATAGGTTTTTGTAATTTGGGTTTACATGTCTGTAAAAATTCCTACAATTCATCATTTTTCCACGCCTTTTTCTTTTCTGTTAAAAGAAAAAAGAAAAAAAAGTGTGAGTATAATATACCTCTTCAAATTTTCTTTTTGGAAGGTTGCACTCTAGAATATTTTGGTCGATTTTCGACCTCAGTATTTTTTGGAGGGCAGGTGTCATTTACAGACCTGCAATTGGTGAATATTTAGTGACCTTTTGCAGTGGGTTTAAAGCTGCTGTTGTGGGAAACGGCCACAAGGATGCAGCATTTCTCCATTCCCAAATCTGGGTACTAGGGCAGCAGAGCCGTTCTGGAAGTCGTTTGCCTAGGTTGTAAATTTGAATGGAATGTGCCAGGAGAACCCCCCATAAGTTTATGTCTCATTACTCCTAGTTGGTTGTTTTAATTTTTTCAATTGGGGTAATGGTTAGAATGTTGCTTGTCCAAGGTGTACATACTCTGGTTCATCTACATATTCTATATACCTATTTATGTAGAGATCCTCTTCCCGTGTAAATTGTTACACAGTGTTCCGTAAACCTTCCTTGCTATATGGTCGGTCTTTTTGATATATGTATATAATATGTATTTGTATACATATGGTAACGCCAATCTTCATGTATCCATTCCCCCCACCTTTCCTTGTAGATAAGCATAGTTTTTTTTAATAAGTCTGTGATTGACTTTCTCAGTGGAAATATGTTCATTTGTGTCAGTTATTAGAGAACGCGTATAAGTGATATCATAGGATATAGGACTTTTGCTTTCCGACTTACCTCATGTTCTGTGATTATCTCCAAGATCATCTATGGTGTCTCAAAGAGCAGTGTTTCATTGTTTTCCATGGCTAGTATTCATTGTGTACATGGGCCGCTTCTGCTTTTTCCTTTCATCTGTTGATGGACATTTTGGTTGCTTCACTGTCTTGTCTATTGTGAATAAGGCTGCAGTGCAGCTTTTGCAGCCCGGGTCTTCTTCATTCTGGTCTTCTCAGGTGAGAGGCCCATTGGTGCGCCTGCTGGATTGAATGGTACCTCAATTTTTCCTTTTCAACGCAGCTCCTTTCTGTTCTCATTATTAGCGTTTAACCCTTTTACATCTCACCAGCAGCTAGAGGGTACACAGTTCTCTAAAACCTCTTCAGCATTGATTGTTTGTAGACTTTTTGCCAATGGTCAGTCGACGGGTGTGAGTTGAAAACTTTTTGTAGATTAGATTGCATGAGTCTAATACTTCCTGAGGTTGAGCTTTTATCCATTTTCCTTTCTTTAAAAAGAGAGTGAGTACAACTTACCTCTTCATACTAGCTTCGTGAACATTTTGCCTGTTTTGAATTTTTTTTATCCATTCCCTACCTCAGCACAATTTTGAGGGCAGGCGTCCTTTACAGCCCTGAGTCCTTGTGAATGGTAAGTGACCATTAGCTGTGGGTTAAAAGCTGCTGTTGCGGGAATCGGCCACAAGGCGGCAGCATTTCTCCTTTACCAAATCTGGTTACTAGGGCAACAGAGCCTTACTGGAAGTGGTGTTCTAGGTTGTAAATTAGAATGGAATGTGCGAGGAAAAAGCCCTTTAAGTTTATGTCTCATTACTTCTTGTTGGTATCTTTAACTTAATTTTTATTTTTTATCACAGCAAACTTGATTACAATGTTTTGTTTGTTCTAGGTGTGCAAGATGTGGTTCTTTCACACATATACATATATCTATTTTTCTTCGGATCCTTTTCCCATGTAGGATACGACACAATGTTGAGTAGTCTTCTCTTGGTATTGCGTAGGTCTTTGGTGATTATATATTTCACATATGTTTGTATCACTCTGTTAACCTCAATACGGTAATGTATCCAATCCTCACACCTTTCCATTTGGTGAACCATAAGTTTTTTTAATGAATCTATGATAGTGTTTCTCTGTGGAAATACCTTTGTTTGTATCATTTTTTAGGTAACACCTATATGTGATATGATAGGATATGTGTCTTTCGCTTTCTCACTTACACCAAGTTGCGTGATTACTTCTAGACTCATCTATGGTGCTGCAAATGGCATTGTTTCATTTTTTCACTAGCTCATATTCCATCTGTACATGTAGCAGTTCTTCATTGTCCACCCATCTGTCGTTGGACTTTTTGGTTACTTCCATATCTTGGCGATTGTTATACTATGCAATGCAGATTTGCGTACCTGTGTCCTTCCAATTCTGTCTTCTTAGGTTATAGGTCCAGGAATAGGTCTGCTGGATCATATGGTAGCTCAATGTTTACCTTTTAAAGGCACCTCTATTCTGTTCGCTTTAGTGGCTCTTTCCAGGTTACGTCCCACTTAAAGCGGAGGGTATGCATTTCTTCCCAGCACCTTCAGCATTTATTCTTTGTAGTTTTTGCTGATGGTTATTCTGAGTGGTGTGAGCTGATACCTCTTTGTGGTTGAATTTGCATGTGTCTCATAATGGGTTGAAATTGAGCTGTAAGACATGTCCTTTTTATTTTTCCAGCTGTGATGAGAGCTTATTTCTTCAAAGTGTTTTCTTAAAGTATGTGTCACCATTTGAAATATTTTGGCCATTATCTCCCTCAAGACATTTTGAGGGCAGGTTTCATTTACAGCCCTGCAGTACTTGTTCATATGAAGTGACCATTAGCTCAGGCTTTAAACCTGCTTTTGCAGGTAACGGCCAGAGAGCGACAGCCTTTCTACGTTCCCCTTGCTGGTACTAGGGAAACAGACCTACCGGCCAGTGGTGTTCTTCGGTTATAAATTAGAGTGCAATGTGCCCGGATAAACCCACAAATGTTGATGTCTCCTTGCTTTTGTTTGTTTTTAAATTTAATTTATATTTATTATTAGAGTAATATTCCATTGTGTACGTGGACCACTTCTTCTTGGTGCATTCCTCGGTTGATGGACATTTTCATTTCTTCCAAGCGCTGCCTATGGTAAATATTGCTGGCATACAGGTTTCCCAGCCTGTGACTTTTTGATTCTCATTTTCTCAGGTGATAGGCCAAGCAGTGGTTGTGATTGATGGACTGGTAGTTCATTGTTTCCCTTTTCAAAGCACCTACATTGTGTTTTCATTAGTGGCTCTTTACATGCCCCCCCTTACAACCGAGGGTACGCATTTCTCCACACTCCCTTCACCGTTTATTTTTTGCAGCATTTTTCCTAATGGCCATTCTGACTGCTGTGAGCTGATAGGGTTTTGTAATGTGGGTATGCATGTCATGAAAATTTTTAAAATTCATCATATTCCTATGCCTTTATCTTTTCTCTTAAAAGAAAAAACCGTGAGTACAATATAGCTCTTGAAATTGTCTTCTTCGAAGGTTGCCCTCTTCTGAATTTTTTGGTCGATTTTTGACCCCAGAAATTTTCTGGAGGGCAGGCGCAATTTACAGAACTGCAAGTTGGTGAAAATTTAGTGACCTTTTGCAGTGATTTCAAAGCTGCTGTTGTGGGAAACGTCCACAAGGAGGTAGCATTTCTCCATTCCCCAATCTGGGTTCTAGGGCAGCAGAGCCTTTCTGGAAGTCATTGTCCAGGTTGTAAATTAGAATGGAATTTGCCTGGAGAAATCCCCATAAGTTTATGTCTCATTACTTCTTCTTGGTTTTTAAAATTTTTTAAATCTGGGTAAAGTTTAGAATATTGTTTGTCCTAGGTGTACACAATCTAGTTCATTTGGACATTATGTATGTCTATTAATGTACAGATCCTCTTCCCATATAAAATATTACAGTGTTCCGTCGACCTCCCTTGCTATATGTTCGATCTTTTTGATACATGTATATAATATGTATTTGAATATGTATAGTAACACTAATCTTCATTTCTCAATTTCCCCCCTCCTTTCCTTTTAGATGAGCATAGTTTGTTTTCTACGCCTGTGAGTGTCTTTCTCTTTGGAAATATGTTCATCTGTGTCAGTTATTAGATAATGCCATAAGTGATAATATAAGATATAGGTCTTTTGCTTTCCGACCTACTTCATGTTTTGTGATTATCTCCAGGCTCATCTATGGTGCCTCAAAGAGCAGTGCTTCAATGTTTTCCATGGCTAATATTCCATTGTGTACATGGACCACTTCTTCTTGGTGCATTCCTCTGTTGATGGACACTTTCGTTGCTTCCAAGTGTTGCCTATGGTAAATATTGCTGGAGTGCAGGATTGCCAGCCTGCGATTTTTGATTTTCATTTTCTCAGGTGATAGACCCAGCAGTGGGTATGATTGATTGACTGGTATGGTAGCTCAACGTTTACCTTTTCAAGGCACCTCAATTGTGCTTTCATTAGTGGCTCGTACCACGTCCCCCTTAGAATCGAGGGTACGCATTTCTCCACAATCACGTCAGCATTTCTTGTTTGCAGCATTTTTGTTGATGGCCATTCTGACTGGTGTGAGCTGATAGGTTTTTGTAATTTGGGTTTACATGTCTGTAAAAATTCCTACAATTCATCATTTTTCCACGCCTTTTTCTTTTCTGTTAAAAGAAAAAAGAAAAAAAAGTGTGAGTATAATATACCTCTTCAAATTTTCTTTTTGGAAGGTTGCACTCTAGAATATTTTGGTCGATTTTCGACCTCAGTATTTTTTGGAGGGCAGGTGTCATTTACAGACCTGCAATTGGTGAATATTTAGTGACCTTTTGCAGTGGGTTTAAAGCTGCTGTTGTGGGAAACGGCCACAAGGATGCAGCATTTCTCCATTCCCAAATCTGGGTACTAGGGCAGCAGAGCCGTTCTGGAAGTCGTTTGCCTAGGTTGTAAATTTGAATGGAATGTGCCAGGAGAACCCCCCATAAGTTTATGTCTCATTACTCCTAGTTGGTTGTTTTAATTTTTTCAATTGGGGTAATGGTTAGAATGTTGCTTGTCCAAGGTGTACATACTCTGGTTCATCTACATATTCTATATACCTATTTATGTAGAGATCCTCTTCCCGTGTAAATTGTTACACAGTGTTCCGTAAACCTTCCTTGCTATATGGTCGGTCTTTTTGATATATGTATATAATATGTATTTGTATACATATGGTAACGCCAATCTTCATGTATCCATTCCCCCCACCTTTCCTTGTAGATAAGCATAGTTTTTTTTAATAAGTCTGTGATTGACTTTCTCAGTGGAAATATGTTCATTTGTGTCAGTTATTAGAGAACGCGTATAAGTGATATCATAGGATATAGGACTTTTGCTTTCCGACTTACCTCATGTTCTGTGATTATCTCCAAGATCATCTATGGTGTCTCAAAGAGCAGTGTTTCATTGTTTTCCATGGCTAGTATTCATTGTGTACATGGGCCGCTTCTGCTTTTTCCTTTCATCTGTTGATGGACATTTTGGTTGCTTCACTGTCTTGTCTATTGTGAATAAGGCTGCAGTGCAGCTTTTGCAGCCCGGGTCTTCTTCATTCTGGTCTTCTCAGGTGAGAGGCCCATTGGTGCGCCTGCTGGATTGAATGGTACCTCAATTTTTCCTTTTCAACGCAGCTCCTTTCTGTTCTCATTATTAGCGTTTAACCCTTTTACATCTCACCAGCAGCTAGAGGGTACACAGTTCTCTAAAACCTCTTCAGCATTGATTGTTTGTAGACTTTTTGCCAATGGTCAGTCGACGGGTGTGAGTTGAAAACTTTTTGTAGATTAGATTGCATGAGTCTAATACTTCCTGAGGTTGAGCTTTTATCCATTTTCCTTTCTTTAAAAAGAGAGTGAGTACAACTTACCTCTTCATACTAGCTTCGTGAACATTTTGCCTGTTTTGAATTTTTTTTATCCATTCCCTACCTCAGCACAATTTTGAGGGCAGGCGTCCTTTACAGCCCTGAGTCCTTGTGAATGGTAAGTGACCATTAGCTGTGGGTTAAAAGCTGCTGTTGCGGGAATCGGCCACAAGGCGGCAGCATTTCTCCTTTACCAAATCTGGTTACTAGGGCAACAGAGCCTTACTGGAAGTGGTGTTCTAGGTTGTAAATTAGAATGGAATGTGCGAGGAAAAAGCCCTTTAAGTTTATGTCTCATTACTTCTTGTTGGTATCTTTAACTTAATTTTTATTTTTTATCACAGCAAACTTGATTACAATGTTTTGTTTGTTCTAGGTGTGCAAGATGTGGTTCTTTCACACATATACATATATCTATTTTTCTTCGGATCCTTTTCCCATGTAGGATACGACACAATGTTGAGTAGTCTTCTCTTGGTATTGCGTAGGTCTTTGGTGATTATATATTTCACATATGTTTGTATCACTCTGTTAACCTCAATACGGTAATGTATCCAATCCTCACACCTTTCCATTTGGTGAACCATAAGTTTTTTTAATGAATCTATGATAGTGTTTCTCTGTGGAAATACCTTTGTTTGTATCATTTTTTAGGTAACACCTATATGTGATATGATAGGATATGTGTCTTTCGCTTTCTCACTTACACCAAGTTGCGTGATTACTTCTAGACTCATCTATGGTGCTGCAAATGGCATTGTTTCATTTTTTCACTAGCTCATATTCCATCTGTACATGTAGCAGTTCTTCATTGTCCACCCATCTGTCGTTGGACTTTTTGGTTACTTCCATATCTTGGCGATTGTTATACTATGCAATGCAGATTTGCGTACCTGTGTCCTTCCAATTCTGTCTTCTTAGGTTATAGGTCCAGGAATAGGTCTGCTGGATCATATGGTAGCTCAATGTTTACCTTTTAAAGGCACCTCTATTCTGTTCTCTTTAGTGGCTCTTTCCAGGTTACGTCCCACTTAAAGCGGAGGGTATGCATTTCTTCCCAGCACCTTCAGCATTTATTCTTTGTAGTTTTTGCTGATGGTTATTCTGAGTGGTGTGAGCTGATACCTCTTTGTGGTTGAATTTGCATGTGTCTCATAATGCGTTGAAATTGAGCTGTAAGACATGTCCTTTTTATTTTTCCAGCTGTGATGAGAGCCTATTTCTTCAAAGTGTTTTCTTAAAGTATGTGTCACCATTTGAAATATTTTGGCCATTATCTCCCTCAAGACATTTTGAGGGCAGGTTTCATTTACAGCCCTGCAGTACTTGTTCATATGAAGTGACCATTAGCTCAGGCTTTAAACCTGCTTTTGCAGGTAACGGCCAGAGAGCGACAGCCTTTCTACGTTCCCCTTGCTGGTACTAGGGAAACAGACCTACCGGCCAGTGTTGTTCTTCGGTTATAAATTAGAGTGCAATGTGCCCGGATAAACCCACAAATGTTGATGTCTCCTTGCTTTTGTTTGTTTTTAAATTTAATTTATATTTATTATTAGAGTAATATTCCATTGTGTACGTGGACCACTTCTTCTTGGTGCATTCCTCGGTTGATGGACATTTTCATTTCTTCCAAGCGCTGCCTATGGTAAATATTGCTGGCATACAGGTTTCCCAGCCTGTGACTTTTTGATTCTCATTTTCTCAGGTGATAGGCCAAGCAGTGGTTGTGATTGATGGACTGGTAGTTCATTGTTTCCCTTTTCAAAGCACCTACATTGTGTTTTCATTAGTGGCTCTTTACATGCCCCCCCTTACAACCGAGGGTACGCATTTCTCCACACTCCCTTCACCGTTTATTTTTTGCAGCATTTTTCCTAATGGCCATTCTGACTGCTGTGAGCTGATAGGGTTTTGTAATGTGGGTATGCATGTCATGAAAATTTTTAAAATTCATCATATTCCTATGCCTTTATCTTTTCTCTTAAAAGAAAAAACCGTGAGTACAATATAGCTCTTGAAATTGTCTTCTTCGAAGGTTGCCCTCTTCTGAATTTTTTGGTCGATTTTTGACCCCAGAAATTTTCTGGAGGGCAGGCGCCATTTACAGAACTGCAAGTTGGTGAAAATTTAGTGACCTTTTGCAGTGATTTCAAAGCTGCTGTTGTGGGAAACGTCCACAAGGAGATAGCATTTCTCCATTCCCCAATCTGGGTTCTAGGGCAGCAGAGCCTTTCTGGAAGTCATTGTCCAGGTTGTAAATTAGAATGGAATTTGCCTGGAGAAATCCCCATAAGTTTATGTCTCATTACTTCTTCTTGGTTTTTAAATTTTTTTAAATCTGGGTAAAGTTTAGAATATTGTTTGTCCTAGGTGTACACAATCTAGTTCATTTGGACATTATGTATGTCTATTAATGTACAGATCCTCTTCCCATATAAAATATTACAGTGTTCCGTCGACCTCCCTTGCTATATGTTCGATCTTTTTGATACATGTATATAATATGTATTTGAATATGTATAGTAACACTAATCTTCATTTCTCAATTTCCCCCCTCCTTTCCTTTTAGATGAGCATAGTTTGTTTTCTACGCCTGTGAGTGTCTTTCTCTTTGGAAATATGTTCATCTGTGTCAGTTATTAGATAATGCCATAAGTGATAATATAAGATATAGGTCTTTTGCTTTCCGACCTACTTCATGTTTTGTGATTATCTCCAGGCTCATCTATGGTGCCTCAAAGAGCAGTGCTTCAATGTTTTCCATGGCTAATATTCCATTGTGTACATGGACCACTTCTTCTTGGTGCATTCCTCTGTTGATGGACACTTTCGTTGCTTCCAAGTGTTGCCTATGGTAAATATTGCTGGAGTGCAGGATTGCCAGCCTGCGATTTTTGATTTTCATTTTCTCAGGTGATAGACCCAGCAGTGGGTATGATTGATTGACTGGTATGGTAGCTCAACGTTTACCTTTTCAAGGCACCTCAATTGTGCTTTCATTAGTGGCTCGTACCACGTCCCCCTTAGAATCGAGGGTACGCATTTCTCCACAATCACGTCAGCATTTCTTGTTTGCAGCATTTTTGTTGATGGCCATTCTGACTGGTGTGAGCTGATAGGTTTTTGTAATTTGGGTTTACATGTCTGTAAAAATTCCTACAATTCATCATTTTTCCACGCCTTTTTCTTTTCTGTTAAAAGAAAAAAGAAAAAAAAGTGTGAGTATAATATACCTCTTCAAATTTTCTTTTTGGAAGGTTGCACTCTAGAATATTTTGGTCGATTTTCGACCTCAGTATTTTTTGGAGGGCAGGTGTCATTTACAGACCTGCAATTGGTGAATATTTAGTGACCTTTTGCAGTGGGTTTAAAGCTGCTGTTGTGGGAAACGGCCACAAGGATGCAGCATTTCTCCATTCCCAAATCTGGGTACTAGGGCAGCAGAGCCGTTCTGGAAGTCGTTTGCCTAGGTTGTAAATTTGAATGGAATGTGCCAGGAGAACCCCCCATAAGTTTATGTCTCATTACTCCTAGTTGGTTGTTTTAATTTTTTCAATTGGGGTAATGGTTAGAATGTTGCTTGTCCAAGGTGTACATACTCTGGTTCATCTACATATTCTATATACCTATTTATGTAGAGATCCTCTTCCCGTGTAAATTGTTACACAGTGTTCCGTAAACCTTCCTTGCTATATGGTCGGTCTTTTTGATATATGTATATAATATGTATTTGTATACATATGGTAACGCCAATCTTCATGTATCCATTCCCCCCACCTTTCCTTGTAGATAAGCATAGTTTTTTTTAATAAGTCTGTGATTGACTTTCTCAGTGGAAATATGTTCATTTGTGTCAGTTATTAGAGAACGCGTATAAGTGATATCATAGGATATAGGACTTTTGCTTTCCGACTTACCTCATGTTCTGTGATTATCTCCAAGATCATCTATGGTGTCTCAAAGAGCAGTGTTTCATTGTTTTCCATGGCTAGTATTCATTGTGTACATGGGCCGCTTCTGCTTTTTCCTTTCATCTGTTGATGGACATTTTGGTTGCTTCACTGTCTTGTCTATTGTGAATAAGGCTGCAGTGCAGCTTTTGCAGCCCGGGTCTTCTTCATTCTGGTCTTCTCAGGTGAGAGGCCCATTGGTGCGCCTGCTGGATTGAATGGTACCTCAATTTTTCCTTTTCAACGCAGCTCCTTTCTGTTCTCATTATTAGCGTTTAACCCTTTTACATCTCACCAGCAGCTAGAGGGTACACAGTTCTCTAAAACCTCTTCAGCATTGATTGTTTGTAGACTTTTTGCCAATGGTCAGTCGACGGGTGTGAGTTGAAAACTTTTTGTAGATTAGATTGCATGAGTCTAATACTTCCTGAGGTTGAGCTTTTATCCATTTTCCTTTCTTTAAAAAGAGAGTGAGTACAACTTACCTCTTCATACTAGCTTCGTGAACATTTTGCCTGTTTTGAATTTTTTTTATCCATTCCCTACCTCAGCACAATTTTGAGGGCAGGCGTCCTTTACAGCCCTGAGTCCTTGTGAATGGTAAGTGACCATTAGCTGTGGGTTAAAAGCTGCTGTTGCGGGAATCGGCCACAAGGCGGCAGCATTTCTCCTTTACCAAATCTGGTTACTAGGGCAACAGAGCCTTACTGGAAGTGGTGTTCTAGGTTGTAAATTAGAATGGAATGTGCGAGGAAAAAGCCCTTTAAGTTTATGTCTCATTACTTCTTGTTGGTATCTTTAACTTAATTTTTATTTTTTATCACAGCAAACTTGATTACAATGTTTTGTTTGTTCTAGGTGTGCAAGATGTGGTTCTTTCACACATATACATATATCTATTTTTCTTCGGATCCTTTTCCCATGTAGGATACGACACAATGTTGAGTAGTCTTCTCTTGGTATTGCGTAGGTCTTTGGTGATTATATATTTCACATATGTTTGTATCACTCTGTTAACCTCAATACGGTAATGTATCCAATCCTCACACCTTTCCATTTGGTGAACCATAAGTTTTTTTAATGAATCTATGATAGTGTTTCTCTGTGGAAATACCTTTGTTTGTATCATTTTTTAGGTAACACCTATATGTGATATGATAGGATATGTGTCTTTCGCTTTCTCACTTACACCAAGTTGCGTGATTACTTCTAGACTCATCTATGGTGCTGCAAATGGCATTGTTTCATTTTTTCACTAGCTCATATTCCATCTGTACATGTAGCAGTTCTTCATTGTCCACCCATCTGTCGTTGGACTTTTTGGTTACTTCCATATCTTGGCGATTGTTATACTATGCAATGCAGATTTGCGTACCTGTGTCCTTCCAATTCTGTCTTCTTAGGTTATAGGTCCAGGAATAGGTCTGCTGGATCATATGGTAGCTCAATGTTTACCTTTTAAAGGCACCTCTATTCTGTTCTCTTTAGTGGCTCTTTCCAGGTTACGTCCCACTTAAAGCGGAGGGTATGCATTTCTTCCCAGCACCTTCAGCATTTATTCTTTGTAGTTTTTGCTGATGGTTATTCTGAGTGGTGTGAGCTGATACCTCTTTGTGGTTGAATTTGCATGTGTCTCATAATGCGTTGAAATTGAGCTGTAAGACATGTCCTTTTTATTTTTCCAGCTGTGATGAGAGCCTATTTCTTCAAAGTGTTTTCTTAAAGTATGTGTCACCATTTGAAATATTTTGGCCATTATCTCCCTCAAGACATTTTGAGGGCAGGTTTCATTTACAGCCCTGCAGTACTTGTTCATATGAAGTGACCATTAGCTCAGGCTTTAAACCTGCTTTTGCAGGTAACGGCCAGAGAGCGACAGCCTTTCTACGTTCCCCTTGCTGGTACTAGGGAAACAGACCTACCGGCCAGTGTTGTTTTTCGGTTATAAATTAGAGTGCAATGTGCCCGGATAAACCCACAAATGTTGATGTCTCCTTGCTTTTGTTTGTTTTTAAATTTAATTTATATTTATTATTAGAGTAATATTCCATTGTGTACGTGGACCACTTCTTCTTGGTGCATTCCTCGGTTGATGGACATTTTCATTTCTTCCAAGCGCTGCCTATGGTAAATATTGCTGGCATACAGGTTTCCCAGCCTGTGACTTTTTGATTCTCATTTTCTCAGGTGATAGGCCAAGCAGTGGTTGTGATTGATGGACTGGTAGTTCATTGTTTCCCTTTTCAAAGCACCTACATTGTGTTTTCATTAGTGGCTCTTTACATGCCCCCCCTTACAACCGAGGGTACGCATTTCTCCACACTCCCTTCACCGTTTATTTTTTGCAGCATTTTTCCTAATGGCCATTCTGACTGCTGTGAGCTGATAGGGTTTTGTAATGTGGGTATGCATGTCATGAAAATTTTTAAAATTCATCATATTCCTATGCCTTTATCTTTTCTCTTAAAAGAAAAAACCGTGAGTACAATATAGCTCTTGAAATTGTCTTCTTCGAAGGTTGCCCTCTTCTGAATTTTTTGGTCGATTTTTGACCCCAGAAATTTTCTGGAGGGCAGGCGCCATTTACAGAACTGCAAGTTGGTGAAAATTTAGTGACCTTTTGCAGTGATTTCAAAGCTGCTGTTGTGGGAAACGTCCACAAGGAGATAGCATTTCTCCATTCCCCAATCTGGGTTCTAGGGCAGCAGAGCCTTTCTGGAAGTCATTGTCCAGGTTGTAAATTAGAATGGAATTTGCCTGGAGAAATCCCCATAAGTTTATGTCTCATTACTTCTTCTTGGTTTTTAAATTTTTTTAAATCTGGGTAAAGTTTAGAATATTGTTTGTCCTAGGTGTACACAATCTAGTTCATTTGGACATTATGTATGTCTATTAATGTACAGATCCTCTTCCCATATAAAATATTACAGTGTTCCGTCGACCTCCCTTGCTATATGTTCGATCTTTTTGATACATGTATATAATATGTATTTGAATATGTATAGTAACACTAATCTTCATTTCTCAATTTCCCCCCTCCTTTCCTTTTAGATGAGCATAGTTTGTTTTCTACGCCTGTGAGTGTCTTTCTCTTTGGAAATATGTTCATCTGTGTCAGTTATTAGATAATGCCATAAGTGATAATATAAGATATAGGTCTTTTGCTTTCCGACCTACTTCATGTTTTGTGATTATCTCCAGGCTCATCTATGGTGCCTCAAAGAGCAGTGCTTCAATGTTTTCCATGGCTAATATTCCATTGTGTACATGGACCACTTCTTCTTGGTGCATTCCTCTGTTGATGGACACTTTCGTTGCTTCCAAGTGTTGCCTATGGTAAATATTGCTGGAGTGCAGGATTGCCAGCCTGCGATTTTTGATTTTCATTTTCTCAGGTGATAGACCCAGCAGTGGGTATGATTGATTGACTGGTATGGTAGCTCAACGTTTACCTTTTCAAGGCACCTCAATTGTGCTTTCATTAGTGGCTCGTACCACGTCCCCCTTAGAATCGAGGGTACGCATTTCTCCACAATCACGTCAGCATTTCTTGTTTGCAGCATTTTTGTTGATGGCCATTCTGACTGGTGTGAGCTGATAGGTTTTTGTAATTTGGGTTTACATGTCTGTAAAAATTCCTACAATTCATCATTTTTCCACGCCTTTTTCTTTTCTGTTAAAAGAAAAAAGAAAAAAAAGTGTGAGTATAATATACCTCTTCAAATTTTCTTTTTGGAAGGTTGCACTCTAGAATATTTTGGTCGATTTTCGACCTCAGTATTTTTTGGAGGGCAGGTGTCATTTACAGACCTGCAATTGGTGAATATTTAGTGACCTTTTGCAGTGGGTTTAAAGCTGCTGTTGTGGGAAACGGCCACAAGGATGCAGCATTTCTCCATTCCCAAATCTGGGTACTAGGGCAGCAGAGCCGTTCTGGAAGTCGTTTGCCTAGGTTGTAAATTTGAATGGAATGTGCCAGGAGAACCCCCCATAAGTTTATGTCTCATTACTCCTAGTTGGTTGTTTTAATTTTTTCAATTGGGGTAATGGTTAGAATGTTGCTTGTCCAAGGTGTACATACTCTGGTTCATCTACATATTCTATATACCTATTTATGTAGAGATCCTCTTCCCGTGTAAATTGTTACACAGTGTTCCGTAAACCTTCCTTGCTATATGGTCGGTCTTTTTGATATATGTATATAATATGTATTTGTATACATATGGTAACGCCAATCTTCATGTATCCATTCCCCCCACCTTTCCTTGTAGATAAGCATAGTTTTTTTTAATAAGTCTGTGATTGACTTTCTCAGTGGAAATATGTTCATTTGTGTCAGTTATTAGAGAACGCGTATAAGTGATATCATAGGATATAGGACTTTTGCTTTCCGACTTACCTCATGTTCTGTGATTATCTCCAAGATCATCTATGGTGTCTCAAAGAGCAGTGTTTCATTGTTTTCCATGGCTAGTATTCATTGTGTACATGGGCCGCTTCTGCTTTTTCCTTTCATCTGTTGATGGACATTTTGGTTGCTTCACTGTCTTGTCTATTGTGAATAAGGCTGCAGTGCAGCTTTTGCAGCCCGGGTCTTCTTCATTCTGGTCTTCTCAGGTGAGAGGCCCATTGGTGCGCCTGCTGGATTGAATGGTACCTCAATTTTTCCTTTTCAACGCAGCTCCTTTCTGTTCTCATTATTAGCGTTTAACCCTTTTACATCTCACCAGCAGCTAGAGGGTACACAGTTCTCTAAAACCTCTTCAGCATTGATTGTTTGTAGACTTTTTGCCAATGGTCAGTCGACGGGTGTGAGTTGAAAACTTTTTGTAGATTAGATTGCATGAGTCTAATACTTCCTGAGGTTGAGCTTTTATCCATTTTCCTTTCTTTAAAAAGAGAGTGAGTACAACTTACCTCTTCATACTAGCTTCGTGAACATTTTGCCTGTTTTGAATTTTTTTTATCCATTCCCTACCTCAGCACAATTTTGAGGGCAGGCGTCCTTTACAGCCCTGAGTCCTTGTGAATGGTAAGTGACCATTAGCTGTGGGTTAAAAGCTGCTGTTGCGGGAATCGGCCACAAGGCGGCAGCATTTCTCCTTTACCAAATCTGGTTACTAGGGCAACAGAGCCTTACTGGAAGTGGTGTTCTAGGTTGTAAATTAGAATGGAATGTGCGAGGAAAAAGCCCTTTAAGTTTATGTCTCATTACTTCTTGTTGGTATCTTTAACTTAATTTTTATTTTTTATCACAGCAAACTTGATTACAATGTTTTGTTTGTTCTAGGTGTGCAAGATGTGGTTCTTTCACACATATACATATATCTATTTTTCTTCGGATCCTTTTCCCATGTAGGATACGACACAATGTTGAGTAGTCTTCTCTTGGTATTGCGTAGGTCTTTGGTGATTATATATTTCACATATGTTTGTATCACTCTGTTAACCTCAATACGGTAATGTATCCAATCCTCACACCTTTCCATTTGGTGAACCATAAGTTTTTTTAATGAATCTATGATAGTGTTTCTCTGTGGAAATACCTTTGTTTGTATCATTTTTTAGGTAACACCTATATGTGATATGATAGGATATGTGTCTTTCGCTTTCTCACTTACACCAAGTTGCGTGATTACTTCTAGACTCATCTATGGTGCTGCAAATGGCATTGTTTCATTTTTTCACTAGCTCATATTCCATCTGTACATGTAGCAGTTCTTCATTGTCCACCCATCTGTCGTTGGACTTTTTGGTTACTTCCATATCTTGGCGATTGTTATACTATGCAATGCAGATTTGCGTACCTGTGTCCTTCCAATTCTGTCTTCTTAGGTTATAGGTCCAGGAATAGGTCTGCTGGATCATATGGTAGCTCAATGTTTACCTTTTAAAGGCACCTCTATTCTGTTCGCTTTAGTGGCTCTTTCCAGGTTACGTCCCACTTAAAGCGGAGGGTATGCATTTCTTCCCAGCACCTTCAGCATTTATTCTTTGTAGTTTTTGCTGATGGTTATTCTGAGTGGTGTGAGCTGATACCTCTTTGTGGTTGAATTTGCATGTGTCTCATAATGGGTTGAAATTGAGCTGTAAGACATGTCCTTTTTATTTTTCCAGCTGTGATGAGAGCTTATTTCTTCAAAGTGTTTTCTTAAAGTATGTGTCACCATTTGAAATATTTTGGCCATTATCTCCCTCAAGACATTTTGAGGGCAGGTTTCATTTACAGCCCTGCAGTACTTGTTCATATGAAGTGACCATTAGCTCAGGCTTTAAACCTGCTTTTGCAGGTAACGGCCAGAGAGCGACAGCCTTTCTACGTTCCCCTTGCTGGTACTAGGGAAACAGACCTACCGGCCAGTGGTGTTCTTCGGTTATAAATTAGAGTGCAATGTGCCCGGATAAACCCACAAATGTTGATGTCTCCTTGCTTTTGTTTGTTTTTAAATTTAATTTATATTTATTATTAGAGTAATATTCCATTGTGTACGTGGACCACTTCTTCTTGGTGCATTCCTCGGTTGATGGACATTTTCATTTCTTCCAAGCGCTGCCTATGGTAAATATTGCTGGCATACAGGTTTCCCAGCCTGTGACTTTTTGATTCTCATTTTCTCAGGTGATAGGCCAAGCAGTGGTTGTGATTGATGGACTGGTAGTTCATTGTTTCCCTTTTCAAAGCACCTACATTGTGTTTTCATTAGTGGCTCTTTACATGCCCCCCCTTACAACCGAGGGTACGCATTTCTCCACACTCCCTTCACCGTTTATTTTTTGCAGCATTTTTCCTAATGGCCATTCTGACTGCTGTGAGCTGATAGGGTTTTGTAATGTGGGTATGCATGTCATGAAAATTTTTAAAATTCATCATATTCCTATGCCTTTATCTTTTCTCTTAAAAGAAAAAACCGTGAGTACAATATAGCTCTTGAAATTGTCTTCTTCGAAGGTTGCCCTCTTCTGAATTTTTTGGTCGATTTTTGACCCCAGAAATTTTCTGGAGGGCAGGCGCAATTTACAGAACTGCAAGTTGGTGAAAATTTAGTGACCTTTTGCAGTGATTTCAAAGCTGCTGTTGTGGGAAACGTCCACAAGGAGGTAGCATTTCTCCATTCCCCAATCTGGGTTCTAGGGCAGCAGAGCCTTTCTGGAAGTCATTGTCCAGGTTGTAAATTAGAATGGAATTTGCCTGGAGAAATCCCCATAAGTTTATGTCTCATTACTTCTTCTTGGTTTTTAAAATTTTTTAAATCTGGGTAAAGTTTAGAATATTGTTTGTCCTAGGTGTACACAATCTAGTTCATTTGGACATTATGTATGTCTATTAATGTACAGATCCTCTTCCCATATAAAATATTACAGTGTTCCGTCGACCTCCCTTGCTATATGTTCGATCTTTTTGATACATGTATATAATATGTATTTGAATATGTATAGTAACACTAATCTTCATTTCTCAATTTCCCCCCTCCTTTCCTTTTAGATGAGCATAGTTTGTTTTCTACGCCTGTGAGTGTCTTTCTCTTTGGAAATATGTTCATCTGTGTCAGTTATTAGATAATGCCATAAGTGATAATATAAGATATAGGTCTTTTGTTTTCCGACCTACTTCATGTTTTGTGATTATCTCCAGGCTCATCTATGGTGCCTCAAAGAGCAGTGCTTCAATGTTTTCCATGGCTAATATTCCATTGTGTACATGGACCACTTCTTCTTGGTGCATTCCTCTGTTGATGGACACTTTCGTTGCTTCCAAGTGTTGCCTATGGTAAATATTGCTGGAGTGCAGGATTGCCAGCCTGCGATTTTTGATTTTCATTTTCTCAGGTGATAGACCCAGCAGTGGGTATGATTGATTGACTGGTATGGTAGCTCAACGTTTACCTTTTCAAGGCACCTCAATTGTGCTTTCATTAGTGGCTCGTACCACGTCCCCCTTAGAATCGAGGGTACGCATTTCTCCACAATCACGTCAGCATTTCTTGTTTGCAGCATTTTTGTTGATGGCCATTCTGACTGGTGTGAGCTGATAGGTTTTTGTAATTTGGGTTTACATGTCTGTAAAAATTCCTACAATTCATCATTTTTCCACGCCTTTTTCTTTTCTGTTAAAAGAAAAAAGAAAAAAAAGTGTGAGTATAATATACCTCTTCAAATTTTCTTTTTGGAAGGTTGCACTCTAGAATATTTTGGTCGATTTTCGACCTCAGTATTTTTTGGAGGGCAGGTGTCATTTACAGACCTGCAATTGGTGAATATTTAGTGACCTTTTGCAGTGGGTTTAAAGCTGCTGTTGTGGGAAACGGCCACAAGGATGCAGCATTTCTCCATTCCCAAATCTGGGTACTAGGGCAGCAGAGCCGTTCTGGAAGTCGTTTGCCTAGGTTGTAAATTTGAATGGAATGTGCCAGGAGAACCCCCCATAAGTTTATGTCTCATTACTCCTAGTTGGTTGTTTTAATTTTTTCAATTGGGGTAATGGTTAGAATGTTGCTTGTCCAAGGTGTACATACTCTGGTTCATCTACATATTCTATATACCTATTTATGTAGAGATCCTCTTCCCGTGTAAATTGTTACACAGTGTTCCGTAAACCTTCCTTGCTATATGGTCGGTCTTTTTGATATATGTATATAATATGTATTTGTATACATATGGTAACGCCAATCTTCATGTATCCATTCCCCCCACCTTTCCTTGTAGATAAGCATAGTTTTTTTTAATAAGTCTGTGATTGACTTTCTCAGTGGAAATATGTTCATTTGTGTCAGTTATTAGAGAACGCGTATAAGTGATATCATAGGATATAGGACTTTTGCTTTCCGACTTACCTCATGTTCTGTGATTATCTCCAAGATCATCTATGGTGTCTCAAAGAGCAGTGTTTCATTGTTTTCCATGGCTAGTATTCATTGTGTACATGGGCCGCTTCTGCTTTTTCCTTTCATCTGTTGATGGACATTTTGGTTGCTTCACTGTCTTGTCTATTGTGAATAAGGCTGCAGTGCAGCTTTTGCAGCCCGGGTCTTCTTCATTCTGGTCTTCTCAGGTGAGAGGCCCATTGGTGCGCCTGCTGGATTGAATGGTACCTCAATTTTTCCTTTTCAACGCAGCTCCTTTCTGTTCTCATTATTAGCGTTTAACCCTTTTACATCTCACCAGCAGCTAGAGGGTACACAGTTCTCTAAAACCTCTTCAGCATTGATTGTTTGTAGACTTTTTGCCAATGGTCAGTCGACGGGTGTGAGTTGAAAACTTTTTGTAGATTAGATTGCATGAGTCTAATACTTCCTGAGGTTGAGCTTTTATCCATTTTCCTTTCTTTAAAAAGAGAGTGAGTACAACTTACCTCTTCATACTAGCTTCGTGAACATTTTGCCTGTTTTGAATTTTTTTTATCCATTCCCTACCTCAGCACAATTTTGAGGGCAGGCGTCCTTTACAGCCCTGAGTCCTTGTGAATGGTAAGTGACCATTAGCTGTGGGTTAAAAGCTGCTGTTGCGGGAATCGGCCACAAGGCGGCAGCATTTCTCCTTTACCAAATCTGGTTACTAGGGCAACAGAGCCTTACTGGAAGTGGTGTTCTAGGTTGTAAATTAGAATGGAATGTGCGAGGAAAAAGCCCTTTAAGTTTATGTCTCATTACTTCTTGTTGGTATCTTTAACTTAATTTTTATTTTTTATCACAGCAAACTTGATTACAATGTTTTGTTTGTTCTAGGTGTGCAAGATGTGGTTCTTTCACACATATACATATATCTATTTTTCTTCGGATCCTTTTCCCATGTAGGATACGACACAATGTTGAGTAGTCTTCTCTTGGTATTGCGTAGGTCTTTGGTGATTATATATTTCACATATGTTTGTATCACTCTGTTAACCTCAATACGGTAATGTATCCAATCCTCACACCTTTCCATTTGGTGAACCATAAGTTTTTTTAATGAATCTATGATAGTGTTTCTCTGTGGAAATACCTTTGTTTGTATCATTTTTTAGGTAACACCTATATGTGATATGATAGGATATGTGTCTTTCGCTTTCTCACTTACACCAAGTTGCGTGATTACTTCTAGACTCATCTATGGTGCTGCAAATGGCATTGTTTCATTTTTTCACTAGCTCATATTCCATCTGTACATGTAGCAGTTCTTCATTGTCCACCCATCTGTCGTTGGACTTTTTGGTTACTTCCATATCTTGGCGATTGTTATACTATGCAATGCAGATTTGCGTACCTGTGTCCTTCCAATTCTGTCTTCTTAGGTTATAGGTCCAGGAATAGGTCTGCTGGATCATATGGTAGCTCAATGTTTACCTTTTAAAGGCACCTCTATTCTGTTCGCTTTAGTGGCTCTTTCCAGGTTACGTCCCACTTAAAGCGGAGGGTATGCATTTCTTCCCAGCACCTTCAGCATTTATTCTTTGTAGTTTTTGCTGATGGTTATTCTGAGTGGTGTGAGCTGATACCTCTTTGTGGTTGAATTTGCATGTGTCTCATAATGGGTTGAAATTGAGCTGTAAGACATGTCCTTTTTATTTTTCCAGCTGTGATGAGAGCTTATTTCTTCAAAGTGTTTTCTTAAAGTATGTGTCACCATTTGAAATATTTTGGCCATTATCTCCCTCAAGACATTTTGAGGGCAGGTTTCATTTACAGCCCTGCAGTACTTGTTCATATGAAGTGACCATTAGCTCAGGCTTTAAACCTGCTTTTGCAGGTAACGGCCAGAGAGCGACAGCCTTTCTACGTTCCCCTTGCTGGTACTAGGGAAACAGACCTACCGGCCAGTGTTGTTTTTCGGTTATAAATTAGAGTGCAATGTGCCCGGATAAACCCACAAATGTTGATGTCTCCTTGCTTTTGTTTGTTTTTAAATTTAATTTATATTTATTATTAGAGTAATATTCCATTGTGTACGTGGACCACTTCTTCTTGGTGCATTCCTCGGTTGATGGACATTTTCATTTCTTCCAAGCGCTGCCTATGGTAAATATTGCTGGCATACAGGTTTCCCAGCCTGTGACTTTTTGATTCTCATTTTCTCAGGTGATAGGCCAAGCAGTGGTTGTGATTGATGGACTGGTAGTTCATTGTTTCCCTTTTCAAAGCACCTACATTGTGTTTTCATTAGTGGCTCTTTACATGCCCCCCCTTACAACCGAGGGTACGCATTTCTCCACACTCCCTTCACCGTTTATTTTTTGCAGCATTTTTCCTAATGGCCATTCTGACTGCTGTGAGCTGATAGGGTTTTGTAATGTGGGTATGCATGTCATGAAAATTTTTAAAATTCATCATATTCCTATGCCTTTATCTTTTCTCTTAAAAGAAAAAACCATGAGTACAATATAGCTCTTGAAATTGTCTTCTTCGAAGGTTGCCCTCTTCTGAATTTTTTGGTCGATTTTTGACCCCAGAAATTTTCTGGAGGGCAGGCGCAATTTACAGAACTGCAAGTTGGTGAAAATTTAGTGACCTTTTGCAGTGATTTCAAAGCTGCTGTTGTGGGAAACGTCCACAAGGAGGTAGCATTTCTCCATTCCCCAATCTGGGTTCTAGGGCAGCAGAGCCTTTCTGGAAGTCATTGTCCAGGTTGTAAATTAGAATGGAATTTGCCTGGAGAAATCCCCATAAGTTTATGTCTCATTACTTCTTCTTGGTTTTTAAAATTTTTTAAATCTGGGTAAAGTTTAGAATATTGTTTGTCCTAGGTGTACACAATCTAGTTCATTTGGACATTATGTATGTCTATTAATGTACAGATCCTCTTCCCATATAAAATATTACAGTGTTCCATCGACCTCCCTTGCTATATGTTCGATCTTTTTGATACATGTATATAATATGTATTTGAATATGTATAGTAACACTAATCTTCATTTCTCAATTTCCCCCCTCCTTTCCTTTTAGATGAGCATAGTTTGTTTTCTACGCCTGTGAGTGTCTTTCTCTTTGGAAATATGTTCATCTGTGTCAGTTATTAGATAATGCCATAAGTGATAATATAAGATATAGGTCTTTTGCTTTCCGACCTACTTCATGTTTTGTGATTATCTCCAGGCTCATCTATGGTGCCTCAAAGAGCAGTGCTTCAATGTTTTCCATGGCTAATATTCCATTGTGTACATGGACCACTTCTTCTTGGTGCATTCCTCTGTTGATGGACACTTTCGTTGCTTCCAAGTGTTGCCTATGGTAAATATTGCTGGAGTGCAGGATTGCCAGCCTGCGATTTTTGATTTTCATTTTCTCAGGTGATAGACCCAGCAGTGGGTATGATTGATTGACTGGTATGGTAGCTCAACGTTTACCTTTTCAAGGCACCTCAATTGTGCTTTCATTAGTGGCTCGTACCACGTCCCCCTTAGAATCGAGGGTACGCATTTCTCCACAATCACGTCAGCATTTCTTGTTTGCAGCATTTTTGTTGATGGCCATTCTGACTGGTGTGAGCTGATAGGTTTTTGTAATTTGGGTTTACATGTCTGTAAAAATTCCTACAATTCATCATTTTTCCACGCCTTTTTCTTTTCTGTTAAAAGAAAAAAGAAAAAAAAGTGTGAGTATAATATACCTCTTCAAATTTTCTTTTTGGAAGGTTGCACTCTAGAATATTTTGGTCGATTTTCGACCTCAGTATTTTTTGGAGGGCAGGTGTCATTTACAGACCTGCAATTGGTGAATATTTAGTGACCTTTTGCAGTGGGTTTAAAGCTGCTGTTGTGGGAAACGGCCACAAGGATGCAGCATTTCTCCATTCCCAAATCTGGGTACTAGGGCAGCAGAGCCGTTCTGGAAGTCGTTTGCCTAGGTTGTAAATTTGAATGGAATGTGCCAGGAGAACCCCCCATAAGTTTATGTCTCATTACTCCTAGTTGGTTGTTTTAATTTTTTCAATTGGGGTAATGGTTAGAATGTTGCTTGTCCAAGGTGTACATACTCTGGTTCATCTACATATTCTATATACCTATTTATGTAGAGATCCTCTTCCCATGTAAATTGTTACACAGTGTTCCGTAAACCTTCCTTGCTATATGGTCGGTCTTTTTGATATATGTATATAATATGTATTTGTATACATATGGTAACGCCAATCATCATGTATCCATTCCCCCCACCTTTCCTTGTAGATAAGCATAGTTTTTTTTAATAAGTCTGTGATTGACTTTCTCAGTGGAAATATGTTCATTTGTGTCAGTTATTAGAGAACGCGTATAAGTGATATCATAGGATATAGGACTTTTGCTTTCCGACTTACCTCATGTTCTGTGATTATCTCCAAGATCATCTATGGTGTCTCAAAGAGCAGTGTTTCATTGTTTTCCATGGCTAGTATTCATTGTGTACATGGGCCACTTCTGCTTTTTCCTTTCATCTGTTGATGGACATTTTGGTTGCTTCACTGTCTTGTCTATTGTGAATAAGGCTGCAGTGCAGCTTTTGCAGCCCGGGTCTTCTTCATTCTGGTCTTCTCAGGTGAGAGGCCCATTGGTGCGCCTGCTGGATTGAATGGTACCTCAATTTTTCCTTTTCAACGCAGCTCCTTTCTGTTCTCATTATTAGCGTTTAACCCTTTTACATCTCACCAGCAGCTAGAGGGTACACAGTTCTCTAAAACCTCTTCAGCATTGATTGTTTGTAGACTTTTTGCCAATGGTCAGTCGACGGGTGTGAGTTGAAAACTTTTTGTAGATTAGATTGCATGAGTCTAATACTTCCTGAGGTTGAGCTTTTATCCATTTTCCTTTCTTTAAAAAGAGAGTGAGTACAACTTACCTCTTCATACTAGCTTCGTGAACATTTTGCCTGTTTTGAATTTTTTTTATCCATTCCCTACCTCAGCACAATTTTGAGGGCAGGCGTCCTTTACAGCCCTGAGTCCTTGTGAATGGTAAGTGACCATTAGCTGTGGGTTAAAAGCTGCTGTTGCGGGAATCGGCCACAAGGCGGCAGCATTTCTCCTTTACCAAATCTGGTTACTAGGGCAACAGAGCCTTACTGGAAGTGGTGTTCTAGGTTGTAAATTAGAATGGAATGTGCGAGGAAAAAGCCCTTTAAGTTTATGTCTCATTACTTCTTGTTGGTATCTTTAACTTAATTTTTATTTTTTATCACAGCAAACTTGATTACAATGTTTTGTTTGTTCTAGGTGTGCAAGATGTGGTTCTTTCACACATATACATATATCTATTTTTCTTCGGATCCTTTTCCCATGTAGGATACGACACAATGTTGAGTAGTCTTCTCTTGGTATTGCGTAGGTCTTTGGTGATTATATATTTCACATATGTTTGTATCACTCTGTTAACCTCAATACGGTAATGTATCCAATCCTCACACCTTTCCATTTGGTGAACCATAAGTTTTTTTAATGAATCTATGATAGTGTTTCTCTGTGGAAATACCTTTGTTTGTATCATTTTTTAGGTAACACCTATATGTGATATGATAGGATATGTGTCTTTCGCTTTCTCACTTACACCAAGTTGCGTGATTACTTCTAGACTCATCTATGGTGCTGCAAATGGCATTGTTTCATTTTTTCACTAGCTCATATTCCATCTGTACATGTAGCAGTTCTTCATTGTCCACCCATCTGTCGTTGGACTTTTTGGTTACTTCCATATCTTGGCGATTGTTATACTATGCAATGCAGATTTGCGTACCTGTGTCCTTCCAATTCTGTCTTCTTAGGTTATAGGTCCAGGAATAGGTCTGCTGGATCATATGGTAGCTCAATGTTTACCTTTTAAAGGCACCTCTATTCTGTTCGCTTTAGTGGCTCTTTCCAGGTTACGTCCCACTTAAAGCGGAGGGTATGCATTTCTTCCCAGCACCTTCAGCATTTATTCTTTGTAGTTTTTGCTGATGGTTATTCTGAGTGGTGTGAGCTGATACCTCTTTGTGGTTGAATTTGCATGTGTCTCATAATGGGTTGAAATTGAGCTGTAAGACATGTCCTTTTTATTTTTCCAGCTGTGATGAGAGCTTATTTCTTCAAAGTGTTTTCTTAAAGTATGTGTCACCATTTGAAATATTTTGGCCATTATCTCCCTCAAGACATTTTGAGGGCAGGTTTCATTTACAGCCCTGCAGTACTTGTTCATATGAAGTGACCATTAGCTCAGGCTTTAAACCTGCTTTTGCAGGTAACGGCCAGAGAGCGACAGCCTTTCTACGTTCCCCTTGCTGGTACTAGGGAAACAGACCTACCGGCCAGTGTTGTTTTTCGGTTATAAATTAGAGTGCAATGTGCCCGGATAAACCCACAAATGTTGATGTCTCCTTGCTTTTGTTTGTTTTTAAATTTAATTTATATTTATTATTAGAGTAATATTCCATTGTGTACGTGGACCACTTCTTCTTGGTGCATTCCTCGGTTGATGGACATTTTCATTTCTTCCAAGCGCTGCCTATGGTAAATATTGCTGGCATACAGGTTTCCCAGCCTGTGACTTTTTGATTCTCATTTTCTCAGGTGATAGGCCAAGCAGTGGTTGTGATTGATGGACTGGTAGTTCATTGTTTCCCTTTTCAAAGCACCTACATTGTGTTTTCATTAGTGGCTCTTTACATGCCCCCCCTTACAACCGAGGGTACGCATTTCTCCACACTCCCTTCACCGTTTATTTTTTGCAGCATTTTTCCTAATGGCCATTCTGACTGCTGTGAGCTGATAGGGTTTTGTAATGTGGGTATGCATGTCATGAAAATTTTTAAAATTCATCATATTCCTATGCCTTTATCTTTTCTCTTAAAAGAAAAAACCGTGAGTACAATATAGCTCTTGAAATTGTCTTCTTCGAAGGTTGCCCTCTTCTGAATTTTTTGGTCGATTTTTGACCCCAGAAATTTTCTGGAGGGCAGGCGCCATTTACAGAACTGCAAGTTGGTGAAAATTTAGTGACCTTTTGCAGTGATTTCAAAGCTGCTGTTGTGGGAAACGTCCACAAGGAGGTAGCATTTCTCCATTCCCCAATCTGGGTTCTAGGGCAGCAGAGCCTTTCTGGAAGTCATTGTCCAGGTTGTAAATTAGAATGGAATTTGCCTGGAGAAATCCCCATAAGTTTATGTCTCATTACTTCTTCTTGGTTTTTAAAATTTTTTAAATCTGGGTAAAGTTTAGAATATTGTTTGTCCTAGGTGTACACAATCTAGTTCATTTGGACATTATGTATGTCTATTAATGTACAGATCCTCTTCCCATATAAAATATTACAGTGTTCCGTCGACCTCCCTTGCTATATGTTCGATCTTTTTGATACATGTATATAATATGTATTTGAATATGTATAGTAACACTAATCTTCATTTCTCAATTTCCCCCCTCCTTTCCTTTTAGATGAGCATAGTTTGTTTTCTACGCCTGTGAGTGTCTTTCTCTTTGGAAATATGTTCATCTGTGTCAGTTATTAGATAATGCCATAAGTGATAATATAAGATATAGGTCTTTTGCTTTCCGACCTACTTCATGTTTTGTGATTATCTCCAGGCTCATCTATGGTGCCTCAAAGAGCAGTGCTTCAATGTTTTCCATGGCTAATATTCCATTGTGTACATGGACCACTTCTTCTTGGTGCATTCCTCTGTTGATGGACACTTTCGTTGCTTCCAAGTGTTGCCTATGGTAAATATTGCTGGAGTGCAGGATTGCCAGCCTGCGATTTTTGATTTTCATTTTCTCAGGTGATAGACCCAGCAGTGGGTATGATTGATTGACTGGTATGGTAGCTCAACGTTTACCTTTTCAAGGCACCTCAATTGTGCTTTCATTAGTGGCTCGTACCACGTCCCCCTTAGAATCGAGGGTACGCATTTCTCCACAATCACGTCAGCATTTCTTGTTTGCAGCATTTTTGTTGATGGCCATTCTGACTGGTGTGAGCTGATAGGTTTTTGTAATTTGGGTTTACATGTCTGTAAAAATTCCTACAATTCATCATTTTTCCACGCCTTTTTCTTTTCTGTTAAAAGAAAAAAGAAAAAAAAGTGTGAGTATAATATACCTCTTCAAATTTTCTTTTTGGAAGGTTGCACTCTAGAATATTTTGGTCGATTTTCGACCTCAGTATTTTTTGGAGGGCAGGTGTCATTTACAGACCTGCAATTGGTGAATATTTAGTGACCTTTTGCAGTGGGTTTAAAGCTGCTGTTGTGGGAAACGGCCACAAGGATGCAGCATTTCTCCATTCCCAAATCTGGGTACTAGGGCAGCAGAGCCGTTCTGGAAGTCGTTTGCCTAGGTTGTAAATTTGAATGGAATGTGCCAGGAGAACCCCCCATAAGTTTATGTCTCATTACTCCTAGTTGGTTGTTTTAATTTTTTCAATTGGGGTAATGGTTAGAATGTTGCTTGTCCAAGGTGTACATACTCTGGTTCATCTACATATTCTATATACCTATTTATGTAGAGATCCTCTTCCCGTGTAAATTGTTACACAGTGTTCCGTAAACCTTCCTTGCTATATGGTCGGTCTTTTTGATATATGTATATAATATGTATTTGTATACATATGGTAACGCCAATCATCATGTATCCATTCCCCCCACCTTTCCTTGTAGATAAGCATAGTTTTTTTTAATAAGTCTGTGATTGACTTTCTCAGTGGAAATATGTTCATTTGTGTCAGTTATTAGAGAACGCGTATAAGTGATATCATAGGATATAGGACTTTTGCTTTCCGACTTACCTCATGTTCTGTGATTATCTCCAAGATCATCTATGGTGTCTCAAAGAGCAGTGTTTCATTGTTTTCCATGGCTAGTATTCATTGTGTACATGGGCCGCTTCTGCTTTTTCCTTTCATCTGTTGATGGACATTTTGGTTGCTTCACTGTCTTGTCTATTGTGAATAAGGCTGCAGTGCAGCTTTTGCAGCCCGGGTCTTCTTCATTCTGGTCTTCTCAGGTGAGAGGCCCATTGGTGCGCCTGCTGGATTGAATGGTACCTCAATTTTTCCTTTTCAACGCAGCTCCTTTCTGTTCTCATTATTAGCGTTTAACCCTTTTACATCTCACCAGCAGCTAGAGGGTACACAGTTCTCTAAAACCTCTTCAGCATTGATTGTTTGTAGACTTTTTGCCAATGGTCAGTCGACGGGTGTGAGTTGAAAACTTTTTGTAGATTAGATTGCATGAGTCTAATACTTCCTGAGGTTGAGCTTTTATCCATTTTCCTTTCTTTAAAAAGAGAGTGAGTACAACTTACCTCTTCATACTAGCTTCGTGAACATTTTGCCTGTTTTGAATTTTTTTTATCCATTCCCTACCTCAGCACAATTTTGAGGGCAGGCGTCCTTTACAGCCCTGAGTCCTTGTGAATGGTAAGTGACCATTAGCTGTGGGTTAAAAGCTGCTGTTGCGGGAATCGGCCACAAGGCGGCAGCATTTCTCCTTTACCAAATCTGGTTACTAGGGCAACAGAGCCTTACTGGAAGTGGTGTTCTAGGTTGTAAATTAGAATGGAATGTGCGAGGAAAAAGCCCTTTAAGTTTATGTCTCATTACTTCTTGTTGGTATCTTTAACTTAATTTTTATTTTTTATCACAGCAAACTTGATTACAATGTTTTGTTTGTTCTAGGTGTGCAAGATGTGGTTCTTTCACACATATACATATATCTATTTTTCTTCGGATCCTTTTCCCATGTAGGATACGACACAATGTTGAGTAGTCTTCTCTTGGTATTGCGTAGGTCTTTGGTGATTATATATTTCACATATGTTTGTATCACTCTGTTAACCTCAATACGGTAATGTATCCAATCCTCACACCTTTCCATTTGGTGAACCATAAGTTTTTTTAATGAATCTATGATAGTGTTTCTCTGTGGAAATACCTTTGTTTGTATCATTTTTTAGGTAACACCTATATGTGATATGATAGGATATGTGTCTTTCGCTTTCTCACTTACACCAAGTTGCGTGATTACTTCTAGACTCATCTATGGTGCTGCAAATGGCATTGTTTCATTTTTTCACTAGCTCATATTCCATCTGTACATGTAGCAGTTCTTCATTGTCCACCCATCTGTCGTTGGACTTTTTGGTTACTTCCATATCTTGGCGATTGTTATACTATGCAATGCAGATTTGCGTACCTGTGTCCTTCCAATTCTGTCTTCTTAGGTTATAGGTCCAGGAATAGGTCTGCTGGATCATATGGTAGCTCAATGTTTACCTTTTAAAGGCACCTCTATTCTGTTCGCTTTAGTGGCTCTTTCCAGGTTACGTCCCACTTAAAGCGGAGGGTATGCATTTCTTCCCAGCACCTTCAGCATTTATTCTTTGTAGTTTTTGCTGATGGTTATTCTGAGTGGTGTGAGCTGATACCTCTTTGTGGTTGAATTTGCATGTGTCTCATAATGGGTTGAAATTGAGCTGTAAGACATGTCCTTTTTATTTTTCCAGCTGTGATGAGAGCTTATTTCTTCAAAGTGTTTTCTTAAAGTATGTGTCACCATTTGAAATATTTTGGCCATTATCTCCCTCAAGACATTTTGAGGGCAGGTTTCATTTACAGCCCTGCAGTACTTGTTCATATGAAGTGACCATTAGCTCAGGCTTTAAACCTGCTTTTGCAGGTAACGGCCAGAGAGCGACAGCCTTTCTACGTTCCCCTTGCTGGTACTAGGGAAACAGACCTACCGGCCAGTGTTGTTTTTCGGTTATAAATTAGAGTGCAATGTGCCCGGATAAACCCACAAATGTTGATGTCTCCTTGCTTTTGTTTGTTTTTAAATTTAATTTATATTTATTATTAGAGTAATATTCCATTGTGTACGTGGACCACTTCTTCTTGGTGCATTCCTCGGTTGATGGACATTTTCATTTCTTCCAAGCGCTGCCTATGGTAAATATTGCTGGCATACAGGTTTCCCAGCCTGTGACTTTTTGATTCTCATTTTCTCAGGTGATAGGCCAAGCAGTGGTTGTGATTGATGGACTGGTAGTTCATTGTTTCCCTTTTCAAAGCACCTACATTGTGTTTTCATTAGTGGCTCTTTACATGCCCCCCCTTACAACCGAGGGTACGCATTTCTCCACACTCCCTTCACCGTTTATTTTTTGCAGCATTTTTCCTAATGGCCATTCTGACTGCTGTGAGCTGATAGGGTTTTGTAATGTGGGTATGCATGTCATGAAAATTTTTAAAATTCATCATATTCCTATGCCTTTATCTTTTCTCTTAAAAGAAAAAACCGTGAGTACAATATAGCTCTTGAAATTGTCTTCTTCGAAGGTTGCCCTCTTCTGAATTTTTTGGTCGATTTTTGACCCCAGAAATTTTCTGGAGGGCAGGCGCCATTTACAGAACTGCAAGTTGGTGAAAATTTAGTGACCTTTTGCAGTGATTTCAAAGCTGCTGTTGTGGGAAACGTCCACAAGGAGGTAGCATTTCTCCATTCCCCAATCTGGGTTCTAGGGCAGCAGAGCCTTTCTGGAAGTCATTGTCCAGGTTGTAAATTAGAATGGAATTTGCCTGGAGAAATCCCCATAAGTTTATGTCTCATTACTTCTTCTTGGTTTTTAAAATTTTTTAAATCTGGGTAAAGTTTAGAATATTGTTTGTCCTAGGTGTACACAATCTAGTTCATTTGGACATTATGTATGTCTATTAATGTACAGATCCTCTTCCCATATAAAATATTACAGTGTTCCGTCGACCTCCCTTGCTATATGTTCGATCTTTTTGATACATGTATATAATATGTATTTGAATATGTATAGTAACACTAATCTTCATTTCTCAATTTCCCCCCTCCTTTCCTTTTAGATGAGCATAGTTTGTTTTCTACGCCTGTGAGTGTCTTTCTCTTTGGAAATATGTTCATCTGTGTCAGTTATTAGATAATGCCATAAGTGATAATATAAGATATAGGTCTTTTGCTTTCCGACCTACTTCATGTTTTGTGATTATCTCCAGGCTCATCTATGGTGCCTCAAAGAGCAGTGCTTCAATGTTTTCCATGGCTAATATTCCATTGTGTACATGGACCACTTCTTCTTGGTGCATTCCTCTGTTGATGGACACTTTCGTTGCTTCCAAGTGTTGCCTATGGTAAATATTGCTGGAGTGCAGGATTGCCAGCCTGCGATTTTTGATTTTCATTTTCTCAGGTGATAGACCCAGCAGTGGGTATGATTGATTGACTGGTATGGTAGCTCAACGTTTACCTTTTCAAGGCACCTCAATTGTGCTTTCATTAGTGGCTCGTACCACGTCCCCCTTAGAATCGAGGGTACGCATTTCTCCACAATCACGTCAGCATTTCTTGTTTGCAGCATTTTTGTTGATGGCCATTCTGACTGGTGTGAGCTGATAGGTTTTTGTAATTTGGGTTTACATGTCTGTAAAAATTCCTACAATTCATCATTTTTCCACGCCTTTTTCTTTTCTGTTAAAAGAAAAAAGAAAAAAAAGTGTGAGTATAATATACCTCTTCAAATTTTCTTTTTGGAAGGTTGCACTCTAGAATATTTTGGTCGATTTTCGACCTCAGTATTTTTTGGAGGGCAGGTGTCATTTACAGACCTGCAATTGGTGAATATTTAGTGACCTTTTGCAGTGGGTTTAAAGCTGCTGTTGTGGGAAACGGCCACAAGGATGCAGCATTTCTCCATTCCCAAATCTGGGTACTAGGGCAGCAGAGCCGTTCTGGAAGTCGTTTGCCTAGGTTGTAAATTTGAATGGAATGTGCCAGGAGAACCCCCCATAAGTTTATGTCTCATTACTCCTAGTTGGTTGTTTTAATTTTTTCAATTGGGGTAATGGTTAGAATGTTGCTTGTCCAAGGTGTACATACTCTGGTTCATCTACATATTCTATATACCTATTTATGTAGAGATCCTCTTCCCGTGTAAATTGTTACACAGTGTTCCGTAAACCTTCCTTGCTATATGGTCGGTCTTTTTGATATATGTATATAATATGTATTTGTATACATATGGTAACGCCAATCTTCATGTATCCATTCCCCCCACCTTTCCTTGTAGATAAGCATAGTTTTTTTTAATAAGTCTGTGATTGACTTTCTCAGTGGAAATATGTTCATTTGTGTCAGTTATTAGAGAACGCGTATAAGTGATATCATAGGATATAGGACTTTTGCTTTCCGACTTACCTCATGTTCTGTGATTATCTCCAAGATCATCTATGGTGTCTCAAAGAGCAGTGTTTCATTGTTTTCCATGGCT
Source organism: Balaenoptera borealis (assembly GCF_965194805.1). Lineage (NCBI taxonomy): Eukaryota > Metazoa > Chordata > Mammalia > Artiodactyla > Balaenopteridae > Balaenoptera > Balaenoptera borealis. The sequence continues at coordinate 168,161 of NW_028123116.1, read as the reverse complement.
AGTATTCATTGTGTACATGGGCCGCTTCTGCTTTTTCCTTTCATCTGTTGATGGACATTTTGGTTGCTTCACTGTCTTGTCTATTGTGAATAAGGCTGCAGTGCAGCTTTTGCAGCCCGGGTCTTCTTCATTCTGGTCTTCTCAGGTGAGAGGCCCATTGGTGCGCCTGCTGGATTGAATGGTACCTCAATTTTTCCTTTTCAACGCAGCTCCTTTCTGTTCTCATTATTAGCGTTTAACCCTTTTACATCTCACCAGCAGCTAGAGGGTACACAGTTCTCTAAAACCTCTTCAGCATTGATTGTTTGTAGACTTTTTGCCAATGGTCAGTCGACGGGTGTGAGTTGAAAACTTTTTGTAGATTAGATTGCATGAGTCTAATACTTCCTGAGGTTGAGCTTTTATCCATTTTCCTTTCTTTAAAAAGAGAGTGAGTACAACTTACCTCTTCATACTAGCTTCGTGAACATTTTGCCTGTTTTGAATTTTTTTTATCCATTCCCTACCTCAGCACAATTTTGAGGGCAGGCGTCCTTTACAGCCCTGAGTCCTTGTGAATGGTAAGTGACCATTAGCTGTGGGTTAAAAGCTGCTGTTGCGGGAATCGGCCACAAGGCGGCAGCATTTCTCCTTTACCAAATCTGGTTACTAGGGCAACAGAGCCTTACTGGAAGTGGTGTTCTAGGTTGTAAATTAGAATGGAATGTGCGAGGAAAAAGCCCTTTAAGTTTATGTCTCATTACTTCTTGTTGGTATCTTTAACTTAATTTTTATTTTTTATCACAGCAAACTTGATTACAATGTTTTGTTTGTTCTAGGTGTGCAAGATGTGGTTCTTTCACACATATACATATATCTATTTTTCTTCGGATCCTTTTCCCATGTAGGATACGACACAATGTTGAGTAGTCTTCTCTTGGTATTGCGTAGGTCTTTGGTGATTATATATTTCACATATGTTTGTATCACTCTGTTAACCTCAATACGGTAATGTATCCAATCCTCACACCTTTCCATTTGGTGAACCATAAGTTTTTTTAATGAATCTATGATAGTGTTTCTCTGTGGAAATACCTTTGTTTGTATCATTTTTTAGGTAACACCTATATGTGATATGATAGGATATGTGTCTTTCGCTTTCTCACTTACACCAAGTTGCGTGATTACTTCTAGACTCATCTATGGTGCTGCAAATGGCATTGTTTCATTTTTTCACTAGCTCATATTCCATCTGTACATGTAGCAGTTCTTCATTGTCCACCCATCTGTCGTTGGACTTTTTGGTTACTTCCATATCTTGGCGATTGTTATACTATGCAATGCAGATTTGCGTACCTGTGTCCTTCCAATTCTGTCTTCTTAGGTTATAGGTCCAGGAATAGGTCTGCTGGATCATATGGTAGCTCAATGTTAACCTTTTAAAGGCACCTCTATTCTGTTCGCTTTAGTGGCTCTTTCCAGGTTACGTCCCACTTAAAGCGGAGGGTATGCATTTCTTCCCAGCACCTTCAGCATTTATTCTTTGTAGTTTTTGCTGATGGTTATTCTGAGTGGTGTGAGCTGATACCTCTTTGTGGTTGAATTTGCATGTGTCTCATAATGGGTTGAAATTGAGCTGTAAGACATGTCCTTTTTATTTTTCCAGCTGTGATGAGAGCTTATTTCTTCAAAGTGTTTTCTTAAAGTATGTGTCACCATTTGAAATATTTTGGCCATTATCTCCCTCAAGACATTTTGAGGGCAGGTTTCATTTACAGCCCTGCAGTACTTGTTCATATGAAGTGACCATTAGCTCAGGCTTTAAACCTGCTTTTGCAGGTAACGGCCAGAGAGCGACAGCCTTTCTACGTTCCCCTTGCTGGTACTAGGGAAACAGACCTACCGGCCAGTGTTGTTTTTCGGTTATAAATTAGAGTGCAATGTGCCCGGATAAACCCACAAATGTTGATGTCTCCTTGCTTTTGTTTGTTTTTAAATTTAATTTATATTTATTATTAGAGTAATATTCCATTGTGTACGTGGACCACTTCTTCTTGGTGCATTCCTCGGTTGATGGACATTTTCATTTCTTCCAAGCGCTGCCTATGGTAAATATTGCTGGCATACAGGTTTCCCAGCCTGTGACTTTTTGATTCTCATTTTCTCAGGTGATAGGCCAAGCAGTGGTTGTGATTGATGGACTGGTAGTTCATTGTTTCCCTTTTCAAAGCACCTACATTGTGTTTTCATTAGTGGCTCTTTACATGCCCCCCCTTACAACCGAGGGTACGCATTTCTCCACACTCCCTTCACCGTTTATTTTTTGCAGCATTTTTCCTAATGGCCATTCTGACTGCTGTGAGCTGATAGGGTTTTGTAATGTGGGTATGCATGTCATGAAAATTTTTAAAATTCATCATATTCCTATGCCTTTATCTTTTCTCTTAAAAGAAAAAACCATGAGTACAATATAGCTCTTGAAATTGTCTTCTTCGAAGGTTGCCCTCTTCTGAATTTTTTGGTCGATTTTTGACCCCAGAAATTTTCTGGAGGGCAGGCGCAATTTACAGAACTGCAAGTTGGTGAAAATTTAGTGACCTTTTGCAGTGATTTCAAAGCTGCTGTTGTGGGAAACGTCCACAAGGAGGTAGCATTTCTCCATTCCCCAATCTGGGTTCTAGGGCAGCAGAGCCTTTCTGGAAGTCATTGTCCAGGTTGTAAATTAGAATGGAATTTGCCTGGAGAAATCCCCATAAGTTTATGTCTCATTACTTCTTCTTGGTTTTTAAAATTTTTTAAATCTGGGTAAAGTTTAGAATATTGTTTGTCCTAGGTGTACACAATCTAGTTCATTTGGACATTATGTATGTCTATTAATGTACAGATCCTCTTCCCATATAAAATATTACAGTGTTCCATCGACCTCCCTTGCTATATGTTCGATCTTTTTGATACATGTATATAATATGTATTTGAATATGTATAGTAACACTAATCTTCATTTCTCAATTTCCCCCCTCCTTTCCTTTTAGATGAGCATAGTTTGTTTTCTACGCCTGTGAGTGTCTTTCTCTTTGGAAATATGTTCATCTGTGTCAGTTATTAGATAATGCCATAAGTGATAATATAAGATATAGGTCTTTTGCTTTCCGACCTACTTCATGTTTTGTGATTATCTCCAGGCTCATCTATGGTGCCTCAAAGAGCAGTGCTTCAATGTTTTCCATGGCTAATATTCCATTGTGTACATGGACCACTTCTTCTTGGTGCATTCCTCTGTTGATGGACACTTTCGTTGCTTCCAAGTGTTGCCTATGGTAAATATTGCTGGAGTGCAGGATTGCCAGCCTGCGATTTTTGATTTTCATTTTCTCAGGTGATAGACCCAGCAGTGGGTATGATTGATTGACTGGTATGGTAGCTCAACGTTTACCTTTTCAAGGCACCTCAATTGTGCTTTCATTAGTGGCTCGTACCACGTCCCCCTTAGAATCGAGGGTACGCATTTCTCCACAATCACGTCAGCATTTCTTGTTTGCAGCATTTTTGTTGATGGCCATTCTGACTGGTGTGAGCTGATAGGTTTTTGTAATTTGGGTTTACATGTCTGTAAAAATTCCTACAATTCATCATTTTTCCACGCCTTTTTCTTTTCTGTTAAAAGAAAAAAGAAAAAAAAGTGTGAGTATAATATACCTCTTCAAATTTTCTTTTTGGAAGGTTGCACTCTAGAATATTTTGGTCGATTTTCGACCTCAGTATTTTTTGGAGGGCAGGTGTCATTTACAGACCTGCAATTGGTGAATATTTAGTGACCTTTTGCAGTGGGTTTAAAGCTGCTGTTGTGGGAAACGGCCACAAGGATGCAGCATTTCTCCATTCCCAAATCTGGGTACTAGGGCAGCAGAGCCGTTCTGGAAGTCGTTTGCCTAGGTTGTAAATTTGAATGGAATGTGCCAGGAGAACCCCCCATAAGTTTATGTCTCATTACTCCTAGTTGGTTGTTTTAATTTTTTCAATTGGGGTAATGGTTAGAATGTTGCTTGTCCAAGGTGTACATACTCTGGTTCATCTACATATTCTATATACCTATTTATGTAGAGATCCTCTTCCCATGTAAATTGTTACACAGTGTTCCGTAAACCTTCCTTGCTATATGGTCGGTCTTTTTGATATATGTATATAATATGTATTTGTATACATATGGTAACGCCAATCATCATGTATCCATTCCCCCCACCTTTCCTTGTAGATAAGCATAGTTTTTTTTAATAAGTCTGTGATTGACTTTCTCAGTGGAAATATGTTCATTTGTGTCAGTTATTAGAGAACGCGTATAAGTGATATCATAGGATATAGGACTTTTGCTTTCCGACTTACCTCATGTTCTGTGATTATCTCCAAGATCATCTATGGTGTCTCAAAGAGCAGTGTTTCATTGTTTTCCATGGCTAGTATTCATTGTGTACATGGGCCACTTCTGCTTTTTCCTTTCATCTGTTGATGGACATTTTGGTTGCTTCACTGTCTTGTCTATTGTGAATAAGGCTGCAGTGCAGCTTTTGCAGCCCGGGTCTTCTTCATTCTGGTCTTCTCAGGTGAGAGGCCCATTGGTGCGCCTGCTGGATTGAATGGTACCTCAATTTTTCCTTTTCAACGCAGCTCCTTTCTGTTCTCATTATTAGCGTTTAACCCTTTTACATCTCACCAGCAGCTAGAGGGTACACAGTTCTCTAAAACCTCTTCAGCATTGATTGTTTGTAGACTTTTTGCCAATGGTCAGTCGACGGGTGTGAGTTGAAAACTTTTTGTAGATTAGATTGCATGAGTCTAATACTTCCTGAGGTTGAGCTTTTATCCATTTTCCTTTCTTTAAAAAGAGAGTGAGTACAACTTACCTCTTCATACTAGCTTCGTGAACATTTTGCCTGTTTTGAATTTTTTTTATCCATTCCCTACCTCAGCACAATTTTGAGGGCAGGCGTCCTTTACAGCCCTGAGTCCTTGTGAATGGTAAGTGACCATTAGCTGTGGGTTAAAAGCTGCTGTTGCGGGAATCGGCCACAAGGCGGCAGCATTTCTCCTTTACCAAATCTGGTTACTAGGGCAACAGAGCCTTACTGGAAGTGGTGTTCTAGGTTGTAAATTAGAATGGAATGTGCGAGGAAAAAGCCCTTTAAGTTTATGTCTCATTACTTCTTGTTGGTATCTTTAACTTAATTTTTATTTTTTATCACAGCAAACTTGATTACAATGTTTTGTTTGTTCTAGGTGTGCAAGATGTGGTTCTTTCACACATATACATATATCTATTTTTCTTCGGATCCTTTTCCCATGTAGGATACGACACAATGTTGAGTAGTCTTCTCTTGGTATTGCGTAGGTCTTTGGTGATTATATATTTCACATATGTTTGTATCACTCTGTTAACCTCAATACGGTAATGTATCCAATCCTCACACCTTTCCATTTGGTGAACCATAAGTTTTTTTAATGAATCTATGATAGTGTTTCTCTGTGGAAATACCTTTGTTTGTATCATTTTTTAGGTAACACCTATATGTGATATGATAGGATATGTGTCTTTCGCTTTCTCACTTACACCAAGTTGCGTGATTACTTCTAGACTCATCTATGGTGCTGCAAATGGCATTGTTTCATTTTTTCACTAGCTCATATTCCATCTGTACATGTAGCAGTTCTTCATTGTCCACCCATCTGTCGTTGGACTTTTTGGTTACTTCCATATCTTGGCGATTGTTATACTATGCAATGCAGATTTGCGTACCTGTGTCCTTCCAATTCTGTCTTCTTAGGTTATAGGTCCAGGAATAGGTCTGCTGGATCATATGGTAGCTCAATGTTTACCTTTTAAAGGCACCTCTATTCTGTTCGCTTTAGTGGCTCTTTCCAGGTTACGTCCCACTTAAAGCGGAGGGTATGCATTTCTTCCCAGCACCTTCAGCATTTATTCTTTGTAGTTTTTGCTGATGGTTATTCTGAGTGGTGTGAGCTGATACCTCTTTGTGGTTGAATTTGCATGTGTCTCATAATGGGTTGAAATTGAGCTGTAAGACATGTCCTTTTTATTTTTCCAGCTGTGATGAGAGCTTATTTCTTCAAAGTGTTTTCTTAAAGTATGTGTCACCATTTGAAATATTTTGGCCATTATCTCCCTCAAGACATTTTGAGGGCAGGTTTCATTTACAGCCCTGCAGTACTTGTTCATATGAAGTGACCATTAGCTCAGGCTTTAAACCTGCTTTTGCAGGTAACGGCCAGAGAGCGACAGCCTTTCTACGTTCCCCTTGCTGGTACTAGGGAAACAGACCTACCGGCCAGTGTTGTTTTTCGGTTATAAATTAGAGTGCAATGTGCCCGGATAAACCCACAAATGTTGATGTCTCCTTGCTTTTGTTTGTTTTTAAATTTAATTTATATTTATTATTAGAGTAATATTCCATTGTGTACGTGGACCACTTCTTCTTGGTGCATTCCTCGGTTGATGGACATTTTCATTTCTTCCAAGCGCTGCCTATGGTAAATATTGCTGGCATACAGGTTTCCCAGCCTGTGACTTTTTGATTCTCATTTTCTCAGGTGATAGGCCAAGCAGTGGTTGTGATTGATGGACTGGTAGTTCATTGTTTCCCTTTTCAAAGCACCTACATTGTGTTTTCATTAGTGGCTCTTTACATGCCCCCCCTTACAACCGAGGGTACGCATTTCTCCACACTCCCTTCACCGTTTATTTTTTGCAGCATTTTTCCTAATGGCCATTCTGACTGCTGTGAGCTGATAGGGTTTTGTAATGTGGGTATGCATGTCATGAAAATTTTTAAAATTCATCATATTCCTATGCCTTTATCTTTTCTCTTAAAAGAAAAAACCATGAGTACAATATAGCTCTTGAAATTGTCTTCTTCGAAGGTTGCCCTCTTCTGAATTTTTTGGTCGATTTTTGACCCCAGAAATTTTCTGGAGGGCAGGCGCAATTTACAGAACTGCAAGTTGGTGAAAATTTAGTGACCTTTTGCAGTGATTTCAAAGCTGCTGTTGTGGGAAACGTCCACAAGGAGGTAGCATTTCTCCATTCCCCAATCTGGGTTCTAGGGCAGCAGAGCCTTTCTGGAAGTCATTGTCCAGGTTGTAAATTAGAATGGAATTTGCCTGGAGAAATCCCCATAAGTTTATGTCTCATTACTTCTTCTTGGTTTTTAAAATTTTTTAAATCTGGGTAAAGTTTAGAATATTGTTTGTCCTAGGTGTACACAATCTAGTTCATTTGGACATTATGTATGTCTATTAATGTACAGATCCTCTTCCCATATAAAATATTACAGTGTTCCATCGACCTCCCTTGCTATATGTTCGATCTTTTTGATACATGTATATAATATGTATTTGAATATGTATAGTAACACTAATCTTCATTTCTCAATTTCCCCCCTCCTTTCCTTTTAGATGAGCATAGTTTGTTTTCTACGCCTGTGAGTGTCTTTCTCTTTGGAAATATGTTCATCTGTGTCAGTTATTAGATAATGCCATAAGTGATAATATAAGATATAGGTCTTTTGCTTTCCGACCTACTTCATGTTTTGTGATTATCTCCAGGCTCATCTATGGTGCCTCAAAGAGCAGTGCTTCAATGTTTTCCATGGCTAATATTCCATTGTGTACATGGACCACTTCTTCTTGGTGCATTCCTCTGTTGATGGACACTTTCGTTGCTTCCAAGTGTTGCCTATGGTAAATATTGCTGGAGTGCAGGATTGCCAGCCTGCGATTTTTGATTTTCATTTTCTCAGGTGATAGACCCAGCAGTGGGTATGATTGATTGACTGGTATGGTAGCTCAACGTTTACCTTTTCAAGGCACCTCAATTGTGCTTTCATTAGTGGCTCGTACCACGTCCCCCTTAGAATCGAGGGTACGCATTTCTCCACAATCACGTCAGCATTTCTTGTTTGCAGCATTTTTGTTGATGGCCATTCTGACTGGTGTGAGCTGATAGGTTTTTGTAATTTGGGTTTACATGTCTGTAAAAATTCCTACAATTCATCATTTTTCCACGCCTTTTTCTTTTCTGTTAAAAGAAAAAAGAAAAAAAAGTGTGAGTATAATATACCTCTTCAAATTTTCTTTTTGGAAGGTTGCACTCTAGAATATTTTGGTCGATTTTCGACCTCAGTATTTTTTGGAGGGCAGGTGTCATTTACAGACCTGCAATTGGTGAATATTTAGTGACCTTTTGCAGTGGGTTTAAAGCTGCTGTTGTGGGAAACGGCCACAAGGATGCAGCATTTCTCCATTCCCAAATCTGGGTACTAGGGCAGCAGAGCCGTTCTGGAAGTCGTTTGCCTAGGTTGTAAATTTGAATGGAATGTGCCAGGAGAACCCCCCATAAGTTTATGTCTCATTACTCCTAGTTGGTTGTTTTAATTTTTTCAATTGGGGTAATGGTTAGAATGTTGCTTGTCCAAGGTGTACATACTCTGGTTCATCTACATATTCTATATACCTATTTATGTAGAGATCCTCTTCCCATGTAAATTGTTACACAGTGTTCCGTAAACCTTCCTTGCTATATGGTCGGTCTTTTTGATATATGTATATAATATGTATTTGTATACATATGGTAACGCCAATCATCATGTATCCATTCCCCCCACCTTTCCTTGTAGATAAGCATAGTTTTTTTTAATAAGTCTGTGATTGACTTTCTCAGTGGAAATATGTTCATTTGTGTCAGTTATTAGAGAACGCGTATAAGTGATATCATAGGATATAGGACTTTTGCTTTCCGACTTACCTCATGTTCTGTGATTATCTCCAAGATCATCTATGGTGTCTCAAAGAGCAGTGTTTCATTGTTTTCCATGGCTAGTATTCATTGTGTACATGGGCCACTTCTGCTTTTTCCTTTCATCTGTTGATGGACATTTTGGTTGCTTCACTGTCTTGTCTATTGTGAATAAGGCTGCAGTGCAGCTTTTGCAGCCCGGGTCTTCTTCATTCTGGTCTTCTCAGGTGAGAGGCCCATTGGTGCGCCTGCTGGATTGAATGGTACCTCAATTTTTCCTTTTCAACGCAGCTCCTTTCTGTTCTCATTATTAGCGTTTAACCCTTTTACATCTCACCAGCAGCTAGAGGGTACACAGTTCTCTAAAACCTCTTCAGCATTGATTGTTTGTAGACTTTTTGCCAATGGTCAGTCGACGGGTGTGAGTTGAAAACTTTTTGTAGATTAGATTGCATGAGTCTAATACTTCCTGAGGTTGAGCTTTTATCCATTTTCCTTTCTTTAAAAAGAGAGTGAGTACAACTTACCTCTTCATACTAGCTTCGTGAACATTTTGCCTGTTTTGAATTTTTTTTATCCATTCCCTACCTCAGCACAATTTTGAGGGCAGGCGTCCTTTACAGCCCTGAGTCCTTGTGAATGGTAAGTGACCATTAGCTGTGGGTTAAAAGCTGCTGTTGCGGGAATCGGCCACAAGGCGGCAGCATTTCTCCTTTACCAAATCTGGTTACTAGGGCAACAGAGCCTTACTGGAAGTGGTGTTCTAGGTTGTAAATTAGAATGGAATGTGCGAGGAAAAAGCCCTTTAAGTTTATGTCTCATTACTTCTTGTTGGTATCTTTAACTTAATTTTTATTTTTTATCACAGCAAACTTGATTACAATGTTTTGTTTGTTCTAGGTGTGCAAGATGTGGTTCTTTCACACATATACATATATCTATTTTTCTTCGGATCCTTTTCCCATGTAGGATACGACACAATGTTGAGTAGTCTTCTCTTGGTATTGCGTAGGTCTTTGGTGATTATATATTTCACATATGTTTGTATCACTCTGTTAACCTCAATACGGTAATGTATCCAATCCTCACACCTTTCCATTTGGTGAACCATAAGTTTTTTTAATGAATCTATGATAGTGTTTCTCTGTGGAAATACCTTTGTTTGTATCATTTTTTAGGTAACACCTATATGTGATATGATAGGATATGTGTCTTTCGCTTTCTCACTTACACCAAGTTGCGTGATTACTTCTAGACTCATCTATGGTGCTGCAAATGGCATTGTTTCATTTTTTCACTAGCTCATATTCCATCTGTACATGTAGCAGTTCTTCATTGTCCACCCATCTGTCGTTGGACTTTTTGGTTACTTCCATATCTTGGCGATTGTTATACTATGCAATGCAGATTTGCGTACCTGTGTCCTTCCAATTCTGTCTTCTTAGGTTATAGGTCCAGGAATAGGTCTGCTGGATCATATGGTAGCTCAATGTTTACCTTTTAAAGGCACCTCTATTCTGTTCGCTTTAGTGGCTCTTTCCAGGTTACGTCCCACTTAAAGCGGAGGGTATGCATTTCTTCCCAGCACCTTCAGCATTTATTCTTTGTAGTTTTTGCTGATGGTTATTCTGAGTGGTGTGAGCTGATACCTCTTTGTGGTTGAATTTGCATGTGTCTCATAATGGGTTGAAATTGAGCTGTAAGACATGTCCTTTTTATTTTTCCAGCTGTGATGAGAGCTTATTTCTTCAAAGTGTTTTCTTAAAGTATGTGTCACCATTTGAAATATTTTGGCCATTATCTCCCTCAAGACATTTTGAGGGCAGGTTTCATTTACAGCCCTGCAGTACTTGTTCATATGAAGTGACCATTAGCTCAGGCTTTAAACCTGCTTTTGCAGGTAACGGCCAGAGAGCGACAGCCTTTCTACGTTCCCCTTGCTGGTACTAGGGAAACAGACCTACCGGCCAGTGTTGTTTTTCGGTTATAAATTAGAGTGCAATGTGCCCGGATAAACCCACAAATGTTGATGTCTCCTTGCTTTTGTTTGTTTTTAAATTTAATTTATATTTATTATTAGAGTAATATTCCATTGTGTACGTGGACCACTTCTTCTTGGTGCATTCCTCGGTTGATGGACATTTTCATTTCTTCCAAGCGCTGCCTATGGTAAATATTGCTGGCATACAGGTTTCCCAGCCTGTGACTTTTTGATTCTCATTTTCTCAGGTGATAGGCCAAGCAGTGGTTGTGATTGATGGACTGGTAGTTCATTGTTTCCCTTTTCAAAGCACCTACATTGTGTTTTCATTAGTGGCTCTTTACATGCCCCCCCTTACAACCGAGGGTACGCATTTCTCCACACTCCCTTCACCGTTTATTTTTTGCAGCATTTTTCCTAATGGCCATTCTGACTGCTGTGAGCTGATAGGGTTTTGTAATGTGGGTATGCATGTCATGAAAATTTTTAAAATTCATCATATTCCTATGCCTTTATCTTTTCTCTTAAAAGAAAAAACCATGAGTACAATATAGCTCTTGAAATTGTCTTCTTCGAAGGTTGCCCTCTTCTGAATTTTTTGGTCGATTTTTGACCCCAGAAATTTTCTGGAGGGCAGGCGCAATTTACAGAACTGCAAGTTGGTGAAAATTTAGTGACCTTTTGCAGTGATTTCAAAGCTGCTGTTGTGGGAAACGTCCACAAGGAGGTAGCATTTCTCCATTCCCCAATCTGGGTTCTAGGGCAGCAGAGCCTTTCTGGAAGTCATTGTCCAGGTTGTAAATTAGAATGGAATTTGCCTGGAGAAATCCCCATAAGTTTATGTCTCATTACTTCTTCTTGGTTTTTAAAATTTTTTAAATCTGGGTAAAGTTTAGAATATTGTTTGTCCTAGGTGTACACAATCTAGTTCATTTGGACATTATGTATGTCTATTAATGTACAGATCCTCTTCCCATATAAAATATTACAGTGTTCCATCGACCTCCCTTGCTATATGTTCGATCTTTTTGATACATGTATATAATATGTATTTGAATATGTATAGTAACACTAATCTTCATTTCTCAATTTCCCCCCTCCTTTCCTTTTAGATGAGCATAGTTTGTTTTCTACGCCTGTGAGTGTCTTTCTCTTTGGAAATATGTTCATCTGTGTCAGTTATTAGATAATGCCATAAGTGATAATATAAGATATAGGTCTTTTGCTTTCCGACCTACTTCATGTTTTGTGATTATCTCCAGGCTCATCTATGGTGCCTCAAAGAGCAGTGCTTCAATGTTTTCCATGGCTAATATTCCATTGTGTACATGGACCACTTCTTCTTGGTGCATTCCTCTGTTGATGGACACTTTCGTTGCTTCCAAGTGTTGCCTATGGTAAATATTGCTGGAGTGCAGGATTGCCAGCCTGCGATTTTTGATTTTCATTTTCTCAGGTGATAGACCCAGCAGTGGGTATGATTGATTGACTGGTATGGTAGCTCAACGTTTACCTTTTCAAGGCACCTCAATTGTGCTTTCATTAGTGGCTCGTACCACGTCCCCCTTAGAATCGAGGGTACGCATTTCTCCACAATCACGTCAGCATTTCTTGTTTGCAGCATTTTTGTTGATGGCCATTCTGACTGGTGTGAGCTGATAGGTTTTTGTAATTTGGGTTTACATGTCTGTAAAAATTCCTACAATTCATCATTTTTCCACGCCTTTTTCTTTTCTGTTAAAAGAAAAAAGAAAAAAAAGTGTGAGTATAATATACCTCTTCAAATTTTCTTTTTGGAAGGTTGCACTCTAGAATATTTTGGTCGATTTTCGACCTCAGTATTTTTTGGAGGGCAGGTGTCATTTACAGACCTGCAATTGGTGAATATTTAGTGACCTTTTGCAGTGGGTTTAAAGCTGCTGTTGTGGGAAACGGCCACAAGGATGCAGCATTTCTCCATTCCCAAATCTGGGTACTAGGGCAGCAGAGCCGTTCTGGAAGTCGTTTGCCTAGGTTGTAAATTTGAATGGAATGTGCCAGGAGAACCCCCCATAAGTTTATGTCTCATTACTCCTAGTTGGTTGTTTTAATTTTTTCAATTGGGGTAATGGTTAGAATGTTGCTTGTCCAAGGTGTACATACTCTGGTTCATCTACATATTCTATATACCTATTTATGTAGAGATCCTCTTCCCATGTAAATTGTTACACAGTGTTCCGTAAACCTTCCTTGCTATATGGTCGGTCTTTTTGATATATGTATATAATATGTATTTGTATACATATGGTAACGCCAATCATCATGTATCCATTCCCCCCACCTTTCCTTGTAGATAAGCATAGTTTTTTTTAATAAGTCTGTGATTGACTTTCTCAGTGGAAATATGTTCATTTGTGTCAGTTATTAGAGAACGCGTATAAGTGATATCATAGGATATAGGACTTTTGCTTTCCGACTTACCTCATGTTCTGTGATTATCTCCAAGATCATCTATGGTGTCTCAAAGAGCAGTGTTTCATTGTTTTCCATGGCTAGTATTCATTGTGTACATGGGCCACTTCTGCTTTTTCCTTTCATCTGTTGATGGACATTTTGGTTGCTTCACTGTCTTGTCTATTGTGAATAAGGCTGCAGTGCAGCTTTTGCAGCCCGGGTCTTCTTCATTCTGGTCTTCTCAGGTGAGAGGCCCATTGGTGCGCCTGCTGGATTGAATGGTACCTCAATTTTTCCTTTTCAACGCAGCTCCTTTCTGTTCTCATTATTAGCGTTTAACCCTTTTACATCTCACCAGCAGCTAGAGGGTACACAGTTCTCTAAAACCTCTTCAGCATTGATTGTTTGTAGACTTTTTGCCAATGGTCAGTCGACGGGTGTGAGTTGAAAACTTTTTGTAGATTAGATTGCATGAGTCTAATACTTCCTGAGGTTGAGCTTTTATCCATTTTCCTTTCTTTAAAAAGAGAGTGAGTACAACTTACCTCTTCATACTAGCTTCGTGAACATTTTGCCTGTTTTGAATTTTTTTTATCCATTCCCTACCTCAGCACAATTTTGAGGGCAGGCGTCCTTTACAGCCCTGAGTCCTTGTGAATGGTAAGTGACCATTAGCTGTGGGTTAAAAGCTGCTGTTGCGGGAATCGGCCACAAGGCGGCAGCATTTCTCCTTTACCAAATCTGGTTACTAGGGCAACAGAGCCTTACTGGAAGTGGTGTTCTAGGTTGTAAATTAGAATGGAATGTGCGAGGAAAAAGCCCTTTAAGTTTATGTCTCATTACTTCTTGTTGGTATCTTTAACTTAATTTTTATTTTTTATCACAGCAAACTTGATTACAATGTTTTGTTTGTTCTAGGTGTGCAAGATGTGGTTCTTTCACACATATACATATATCTATTTTTCTTCGGATCCTTTTCCCATGTAGGATACGACACAATGTTGAGTAGTCTTCTCTTGGTATTGCGTAGGTCTTTGGTGATTATATATTTCACATATGTTTGTATCACTCTGTTAACCTCAATACGGTAATGTATCCAATCCTCACACCTTTCCATTTGGTGAACCATAAGTTTTTTTAATGAATCTATGATAGTGTTTCTCTGTGGAAATACCTTTGTTTGTATCATTTTTTAGGTAACACCTATATGTGATATGATAGGATATGTGTCTTTCGCTTTCTCACTTACACCAAGTTGCGTGATTACTTCTAGACTCATCTATGGTGCTGCAAATGGCATTGTTTCATTTTTTCACTAGCTCATATTCCATCTGTACATGTAGCAGTTCTTCATTGTCCACCCATCTGTCGTTGGACTTTTTGGTTACTTCCATATCTTGGCGATTGTTATACTATGCAATGCAGATTTGCGTACCTGTGTCCTTCCAATTCTGTCTTCTTAGGTTATAGGTCCAGGAATAGGTCTGCTGGATCATATGGTAGCTCAATGTTTACCTTTTAAAGGCACCTCTATTCTGTTCGCTTTAGTGGCTCTTTCCAGGTTACGTCCCACTTAAAGCGGAGGGTATGCATTTCTTCCCAGCACCTTCAGCATTTATTCTTTGTAGTTTTTGCTGATGGTTATTCTGAGTGGTGTGAGCTGATACCTCTTTGTGGTTGAATTTGCATGTGTCTCATAATGGGTTGAAATTGAGCTGTAAGACATGTCCTTTTTATTTTTCCAGCTGTGATGAGAGCTTATTTCTTCAAAGTGTTTTCTTAAAGTATGTGTCACCATTTGAAATATTTTGGCCATGATCTCCCTCAAGACATTTTGAGGGCAGGTTTCATTTACAGCCCTGCAGTACTTGTTCATATGAAGTGACCATTAGCTCAGGCTTTAAACCTGCTTTTGCAGGTAACGGCCAGAGAGCGACAGCCTTTCTACGTTCCCCTTGCTGGTACTAGGGAAACAGACCTACCGGCCAGTGTTGTTTTTCGGTTATAAATTAGAGTGCAATGTGCCCGGATAAACCCACAAATGTTGATGTCTCCTTGCTTTTGTTTGTTTTTAAATTTAATTTATATTTATTATTAGAGTAATATTCCATTGTGTACGTGGACCACTTCTTCTTGGTGCATTCCTCGGTTGATGGACATTTTCATTTCTTCCAAGCGCTGCCTATGGTAAATATTGCTGGCATACAGGTTTCCCAGCCTGTGACTTTTTGATTCTCATTTTCTCAGGTGATAGGCCAAGCAGTGGTTGTGATTGATGGACTGGTAGTTCATTGTTTCCCTTTTCAAAGCACCTACATTGTGTTTTCATTAGTGGCTCTTTACATGCCCCCCCTTACAACCGAGGGTACGCATTTCTCCACACTCCCTTCACCGTTTATTTTTTGCAGCATTTTTCCTAATGGCCATTCTGACTGCTGTGAGCTGATAGGGTTTTGTAATGTGGGTATGCATGTCATGAAAATTTTTAAAATTCATCATATTCCTATGCCTTTATCTTTTCTCTTAAAAGAAAAAACCGTGAGTACAATATAGCTCTTGAAATTGTCTTCTTCGAAGGTTGCCCTCTTCTGAATTTTTTGGTCGATTTTTGACCCCAGAAATTTTCTGGAGGGCAGGCGCCATTTACAGAACTGCAAGTTGGTGAAAATTTAGTGACCTTTTGCAGTGATTTCAAAGCTGCTGTTGTGGGAAACGTCCACAAGGAGGTAGCATTTCTCCATTCCCCAATCTGGGTTCTAGGGCAGCAGAGCCTTTCTGGAAGTCATTGTCCAGGTTGTAAATTAGAATGGAATTTGCCTGGAGAAATCCCCATAAGTTTATGTCTCATTACTTCTTCTTGGTTTTTAAAATTTTTTAAATCTGGGTAAAGTTTAGAATATTGTTTGTCCTAGGTGTACACAATCTAGTTCATTTGGACATTATGTATGTCTATTAATGTACAGATCCTCTTCCCATATAAAATATTACAGTGTTCCGTCGACCTCCCTTGCTATATGTTCGATCTTTTTGATACATGTATATAATATGTATTTGAATATGTATAGTAACACTAATCTTCATTTCTCAATTTCCCCCCTCCTTTCCTTTTAGATGAGCATAGTTTGTTTTCTACGCCTGTGAGTGTCTTTCTCTTTGGAAATATGTTCATCTGTGTCAGTTATTAGATAATGCCATAAGTGATAATATAAGATATAGGTCTTTTGCTTTCCGACCTACTTCATGTTTTGTGATTATCTCCAGGCTCATCTATGGTGCCTCAAAGAGCAGTGCTTCAATGTTTTCCATGGCTAATATTCCATTGTGTACATGGACCACTTCTTCTTGGTGCATTCCTCTGTTGATGGACACTTTCGTTGCTTCCAAGTGTTGCCTATGGTAAATATTGCTGGAGTGCAGGATTGCCAGCCTGCGATTTTTGATTTTCATTTTCTCAGGTGATAGACCCAGCAGTGGGTATGATTGATTGACTGGTATGGTAGCTCAACGTTTACCTTTTCAAGGCACCTCAATTGTGCTTTCATTAGTGGCTCGTACCACGTCCCCCTTAGAATCGAGGGTACGCATTTCTCCACAATCACGTCAGCATTTCTTGTTTGCAGCATTTTTGTTGATGGCCATTCTGACTGGTGTGAGCTGATAGGTTTTTGTAATTTGGGTTTACATGTCTGTAAAAATTCCTACAATTCATCATTTTTCCACGCCTTTTTCTTTTCTGTTAAAAGAAAAAAGAAAAAAAAGTGTGAGTATAATATACCTCTTCAAATTTTCTTTTTGGAAGGTTGCACTCTAGAATATTTTGGTCGATTTTCGACCTCAGTATTTTTTGGAGGGCAGGTGTCATTTACAGACCTGCAATTGGTGAATATTTAGTGACCTTTTGCAGTGGGTTTAAAGCTGCTGTTGTGGGAAACGGCCACAAGGATGCAGCATTTCTCCATTCCCAAATCTGGGTACTAGGGCAGCAGAGCCGTTCTGGAAGTCGTTTGCCTAGGTTGTAAATTTGAATGGAATGTGCCAGGAGAACCCCCCATAAGTTTATGTCTCATTACTCCTAGTTGGTTGTTTTAATTTTTTCAATTGGGGTAATGGTTAGAATGTTGCTTGTCCAAGGTGTACATACTCTGGTTCATCTACATATTCTATATACCTATTTATGTAGAGATCCTCTTCCCATGTAAATTGTTACACAGTGTTCCGTAAACCTTCCTTGCTATATGGTCGGTCTTTTTGATATATGTATATAATATGTATTTGTATACATATGGTAACGCCAATCATCATGTATCCATTCCCCCCACCTTTCCTTGTAGATAAGCATAGTTTTTTTTAATAAGTCTGTGATTGACTTTCTCAGTGGAAATATGTTCATTTGTGTCAGTTATTAGAGAACGCGTATAAGTGATATCATAGGATATAGGACTTTTGCTTTCCGACTTACCTCATGTTCTGTGATTATCTCCAAGATCATCTATGGTGTCTCAAAGAGCAGTGTTTCATTGTTTTCCATGGCTAGTATTCATTGTGTACATGGGCCACTTCTGCTTTTTCCTTTCATCTGTTGATGGACATTTTGGTTGCTTCACTGTCTTGTCTATTGTGAATAAGGCTGCAGTGCAGCTTTTGCAGCCCGGGTCTTCTTCATTCTGGTCTTCTCAGGTGAGAGGCCCATTGGTGCGCCTGCTGGATTGAATGGTACCTCAATTTTTCCTTTTCAACGCAGCTCCTTTCTGTTCTCATTATTAGCGTTTAACCCTTTTACATCTCACCAGCAGCTAGAGGGTACACAGTTCTCTAAAACCTCTTCAGCATTGATTGTTTGTAGACTTTTTGCCAATGGTCAGTCGACGGGTGTGAGTTGAAAACTTTTTGTAGATTAGATTGCATGAGTCTAATACTTCCTGAGGTTGAGCTTTTATCCATTTTCCTTTCTTTAAAAAGAGAGTGAGTACAACTTACCTCTTCATACTAGCTTCGTGAACATTTTGCCTGTTTTGAATTTTTTTTATCCATTCCCTACCTCAGCACAATTTTGAGGGCAGGCGTCCTTTACAGCCCTGAGTCCTTGTGAATGGTAAGTGACCATTAGCTGTGGGTTAAAAGCTGCTGTTGCGGGAATCGGCCACAAGGCGGCAGCATTTCTCCTTTACCAAATCTGGTTACTAGGGCAACAGAGCCTTACTGGAAGTGGTGTTCTAGGTTGTAAATTAGAATGGAATGTGCGAGGAAAAAGCCCTTTAAGTTTATGTCTCATTACTTCTTGTTGGTATCTTTAACTTAATTTTTATTTTTTATCACAGCAAACTTGATTACAATGTTTTGTTTGTTCTAGGTGTGCAAGATGTGGTTCTTTCACACATATACATATATCTATTTTTCTTCGGATCCTTTTCCCATGTAGGATACGACACAATGTTGAGTAGTCTTCTCTTGGTATTGCGTAGGTCTTTGGTGATTATATATTTCACATATGTTTGTATCACTCTGTTAACCTCAATACGGTAATGTATCCAATCCTCACACCTTTCCATTTGGTGAACCATAAGTTTTTTTAATGAATCTATGATAGTGTTTCTCTGTGGAAATACCTTTGTTTGTATCATTTTTTAGGTAACACCTATATGTGATATGATAGGATATGTGTCTTTCGCTTTCTCACTTACACCAAGTTGCGTGATTACTTCTAGACTCATCTATGGTGCTGCAAATGGCATTGTTTCATTTTTTCACTAGCTCATATTCCATCTGTACATGTAGCAGTTCTTCATTGTCCACCCATCTGTCGTTGGACTTTTTGGTTACTTCCATATCTTGGCGATTGTTATACTATGCAATGCAGATTTGCGTACCTGTGTCCTTCCAATTCTGTCTTCTTAGGTTATAGGTCCAGGAATAGGTCTGCTGGATCATATGGTAGCTCAATGTTTACCTTTTAAAGGCACCTCTATTCTGTTCGCTTTAGTGGCTCTTTCCAGGTTACGTCCCACTTAAAGCGGAGGGTATGCATTTCTTCCCAGCACCTTCAGCATTTATTCTTTGTAGTTTTTGCTGATGGTTATTCTGAGTGGTGTGAGCTGATACCTCTTTGTGGTTGAATTTGCATGTGTCTCATAATGGGTTGAAATTGAGCTGTAAGACATGTCCTTTTTATTTTTCCAGCTGTGATGAGAGCTTATTTCTTCAAAGTGTTTTCTTAAAGTATGTGTCACCATTTGAAATATTTTGGCCATTATCTCCCTCAAGACATTTTGAGGGCAGGTTTCATTTACAGCCCTGCAGTACTTGTTCATATGAAGTGACCATTAGCTCAGGCTTTAAACCTGCTTTTGCAGGTAACGGCCAGAGAGCGACAGCCTTTCTACGTTCCCCTTGCTGGTACTAGGGAAACAGACCTACCGGCCAGTGTTGTTTTTCGGTTATAAATTAGAGTGCAATGTGCCCGGATAAACCCACAAATGTTGATGTCTCCTTGCTTTTGTTTGTTTTTAAATTTAATTTATATTTATTATTAGAGTAATATTCCATTGTGTACGTGGACCACTTCTTCTTGGTGCATTCCTCGGTTGATGGACATTTTCATTTCTTCCAAGCACTGCCTATGGTAAATATTGCTGGCATACAGGTTTCCCAGCCTGTGACTTTTTGATTCTCATTTTCTCAGGTGATAGGCCAAGCAGTGGTTGTGATTGATGGACTGGTAGTTCATTGTTTCCCTTTTCAAAGCACCTACATTGTGTTTTCATTAGTGGCTCTTTACATGCCCCCCCTTACAACCGAGGGTACGCATTTCTCCACACTCCCTTCACCGTTTATTTTTTGCAGCATTTTTCCTAATGGCCATTCTGACTGCTGTGAGCTGATAGGGTTTTGTAATGTGGGTATGCATGTCATGAAAATTTTTAAAATTCATCATATTCCTATGCCTTTATCTTTTCTCTTAAAAGAAAAAACCGTGAGTACAATATAGCTCTTGAAATTGTCTTCTTCGAAGGTTGCCCTCTTCTGAATTTTTTGGTCGATTTTTGACCCCAGAAATTTTCTGGAGGGCAGGCGCCATTTACAGAACTGCAAGTTGGTGAAAATTTAGTGACCTTTTGCAGTGATTTCAAAGCTGCTGTTGTGGGAAACGTCCACAAGGAGGTAGCATTTCTCCATTCCCCAATCTGGGTTCTAGGGCAGCAGAGCCTTTCTGGAAGTCATTGTCCAGGTTGTAAATTAGAATGGAATTTGCCTGGAGAAATCCCCATAAGTTTATGTCTCATTACTTCTTCTTGGTTTTTAAAATTTTTTAAATCTGGGTAAAGTTTAGAATATTGTTTGTCCTAGGTGTACACAATCTAGTTCATTTGGACATTATGTATGTCTATTAATGTACAGATCCTCTTCCCATATAAAATATTACAGTGTTCCGTCGACCTCCCTTGCTATATGTTCGATCTTTTTGATACATGTATATAATATGTATTTGAATATGTATAGTAACACTAATCTTCATTTCTCAATTTCCCCCCTCCTTTCCTTTTAGATGAGCATAGTTTGTTTTCTACGCCTGTGAGTGTCTTTCTCTTTGGAAATATGTTCATCTGTGTCAGTTATTAGATAATGCCATAAGTGATAATATAAGATATAGGTCTTTTGCTTTCCGACCTACTTCATGTTTTGTGATTATCTCCAGGCTCATCTATGGTGCCTCAAAGAGCAGTGCTTCAATGTTTTCCATGGCTAATATTCCATTGTGTACATGGACCACTTCTTCTTGGTGCATTCCTCTGTTGATGGACACTTTCGTTGCTTCCAAGTGTTGCCTATGGTAAATATTGCTGGAGTGCAGGATTGCCAGCCTGCGATTTTTGATTTTCATTTTCTCAGGTGATAGACCCAGCAGTGGGTATGATTGATTGACTGGTATGGTAGCTCAACGTTTACCTTTTCAAGGCACCTCAATTGTGCTTTCATTAGTGGCTCGTACCACGTCCCCCTTAGAATCGAGGGTACGCATTTCTCCACAATCACGTCAGCATTTCTTGTTTGCAGCATTTTTGTTGATGGCCATTCTGACTGGTGTGAGCTGATAGGTTTTTGTAATTTGGGTTTACATGTCTGTAAAAATTCCTACAATTCATCATTTTTCCACGCCTTTTTCTTTTCTGTTAAAAGAAAAAAGAAAAAAAAGTGTGAGTATAATATACCTCTTCAAATTTTCTTTTTGGAAGGTTGCACTCTAGAATATTTTGGTCGATTTTCGACCTCAGTATTTTTTGGAGGGCAGGTGTCATTTACAGACCTGCAATTGGTGAATATTTAGTGACCTTTTGCAGTGGGTTTAAAGCTGCTGTTGTGGGAAACGGCCACAAGGATGCAGCATTTCTCCATTCCCAAATCTGGGTACTAGGGCAGCAGAGCCGTTCTGGAAGTCGTTTGCCTAGGTTGTAAATTTGAATGGAATGTGCCAGGAGAACCCCCCATAAGTTTATGTCTCATTACTCCTAGTTGGTTGTTTTAATTTTTTCAATTGGGGTAATGGTTAGAATGTTGCTTGTCCAAGGTGTACATACTCTGGTTCATCTACATATTCTATATACCTATTTATGTAGAGATCCTCTTCCCGTGTAAATTGTTACACAGTGTTCCGTAAACCTTCCTTGCTATATGGTCGGTCTTTTTGATATATGTATATAATATGTATTTGTATACATATGGTAACGCCAATCATCATGTATCCATTCCCCCCACCTTTCCTTGTAGATAAGCATAGTTTTTTTTAATAAGTCTGTGATTGACTTTCTCAGTGGAAATATGTTCATTTGTGTCAGTTATTAGAGAACGCGTATAAGTGATATCATAGGATATAGGACTTTTGCTTTCCGACTTACCTCATGTTCTGTGATTATCTCCAAGATCATCTATGGTGTCTCAAAGAGCAGTGTTTCATTGTTTTCCATGGCTAGTATTCATTGTGTACATGGGCCACTTCTGCTTTTTCCTTTCATCTGTTGATGGACATTTTGGTTGCTTCACTGTCTTGTCTATTGTGAATAAGGCTGCAGTGCAGCTTTTGCAGCCCGGGTCTTCTTCATTCTGGTCTTCTCAGGTGAGAGGCCCATTGGTGCGCCTGCTGGATTGAATGGTACCTCAATTTTTCCTTTTCAACGCAGCTCCTTTCTGTTCTCATTATTAGCGTTTAACCCTTTTACATCTCACCAGCAGCTAGAGGGTACACAGTTCTCTAAAACCTCTTCAGCATTGATTGTTTGTAGACTTTTTGCCAATGGTCAGTCGACGGGTGTGAGTTGAAAACTTTTTGTAGATTAGATTGCATGAGTCTAATACTTCCTGAGGTTGAGCTTTTATCCATTTTCCTTTCTTTAAAAAGAGAGTGAGTACAACTTACCTCTTCATACTAGCTTCGTGAACATTTTGCCTGTTTTGAATTTTTTTTATCCATTCCCTACCTCAGCACAATTTTGAGGGCAGGCGTCCTTTACAGCCCTGAGTCCTTGTGAATGGTAAGTGACCATTAGCTGTGGGTTAAAAGCTGCTGTTGCGGGAATCGGCCACAAGGCGGCAGCATTTCTCCTTTACCAAATCTGGTTACTAGGGCAACAGAGCCTTACTGGAAGTGGTGTTCTAGGTTGTAAATTAGAATGGAATGTGCGAGGAAAAAGCCCTTTAAGTTTATGTCTCATTACTTCTTGTTGGTATCTTTAACTTAATTTTTATTTTTTATCACAGCAAACTTGATTACAATGTTTTGTTTGTTCTAGGTGTGCAAGATGTGGTTCTTTCACACATATACATATATCTATTTTTCTTCGGATCCTTTTCCCATGTAGGATACGACACAATGTTGAGTAGTCTTCTCTTGGTATTGCGTAGGTCTTTGGTGATTATATATTTCACATATGTTTGTATCTCTCTGTTAACCTCAATACGGTAATGTATCCAATCCTCACACCTTTCCATTTGGTGAACCATAAGTTTTTTTAATGAATCTATGATAGTGTTTCTCTGTGGAAATACCTTTGTTTGTATCATTTTTTAGGTAACACCTATATGTGATATGATAGGATATGTGTCTTTCGCTTTCTCACTTACACCAAGTTGCGTGATTACTTCTAGACTCATCTATGGTGCTGCAAATGGCATTGTTTCATTTTTTCACTAGCTCATATTCCATCTGTACATGTAGCAGTTCTTCATTGTCCACCCATCTGTCGTTGGACTTTTTGGTTACTTCCATATCTTGGCGATTGTTATACTATGCAATGCAGATTTGCGTACCTGTGTCCTTCCAATTCTGTCTTCTTAGGTTATAGGTCCAGGAATAGGTCTGCTGGATCATATGGTAGCTCAATGTTTACCTTTTAAAGGCACCTCTATTCTGTTCGCTTTAGTGGCTCTTTCCAGGTTACGTCCCACTTAAAGCGGAGGGTATGCATTTCTTCCCAGCACCTTCAGCATTTATTCTTTGTAGTTTTTGCTGATGGTTATTCTGAGTGGTGTGAGCTGATACCTCTTTGTGGTTGAATTTGCATGTGTCTCATAATGGGTTGAAATTGAGCTGTAAGACATGTCCTTTTTATTTTTCCAGCTGTGATGAGAGCTTATTTCTTCAAAGTGTTTTCTTAAAGTATGTGTCACCATTTGAAATATTTTGGCCATTATCTCCCTCAAGACATTTTGAGGGCAGGTTTCATTTACAGCCCTGCAGTACTTGTTCATATGAAGTGACCATTAGCTCAGGCTTTAAACCTGCTTTTGCAGGTAACGGCCAGAGAGCGACAGCCTTTCTACGTTCCCCTTGCTGGTACTAGGGAAACAGACCTACCGGCCAGTGTTGTTTTTCGGTTATAAATTAGAGTGCAATGTGCCCGGATAAACCCACAAATGTTGATGTCTCCTTGCTTTTGTTTGTTTTTAAATTTAATTTATATTTATTATTAGAGTAATATTCCATTGTGTACGTGGACCACTTCTTCTTGGTGCATTCCTCGGTTGATGGACATTTTCATTTCTTCCAAGCGCTGCCTATGGTAAATATTGCTGGCATACAGGTTTCCCAGCCTGTGACTTTTTGATTCTCATTTTCTCAGGTGATAGGCCAAGCAGTGGTTGTGATTGATGGACTGGTAGTTCATTGTTTCCCTTTTCAAAGCACCTACATTGTGTTTTCATTAGTGGCTCTTTACATGCCCCCCCTTACAACCGAGGGTACGCATTTCTCCACACTCCCTTCACCGTTTATTTTTTGCAGCATTTTTCCTAATGGCCATTCTGACTGCTGTGAGCTGATAGGGTTTTGTAATGTGGGTATGCATGTCATGAAAATTTTTAAAATTCATCATATTCCTATGCCTTTATCTTTTCTCTTAAAAGAAAAAACCGTGAGTACAATATAGCTCTTGAAATTGTCTTCTTCGAAGGTTGCCCTCTTCTGAATTTTTTGGTCGATTTTTGACCCCAGAAATTTTCTGCAGGGCAGGCGCCATTTACAGAACTGCAAGTTGGTGAAAATTTAGTGACCTTTTGCAGTGATTTCAAAGCTGCTGTTGTGGGAAACGTCCACAAGGAGGTAGCATTTCTCCATTCCCCAATCTGGGTTCTAGGGCAGCAGAGCCTTTCTGGAAGTCATTGTCCAGGTTGTAAATTAGAATGGAATTTGCCTGGAGAAATCCCCATAAGTTTATGTCTCATTACTTCTTCTTGGTTTTTAAAATTTTTTAAATCTGGGTAAAGTTTAGAATATTGTTTGTCCTAGGTGTACACAATCTAGTTCATTTGGACATTATGTATGTCTATTAATGTACAGATCCTCTTCCCATATAAAATATTACAGTGTTCCGTCGACCTCCCTTGCTATATGTTCGATCTTTTTGATACATGTATATAATATGTATTTGAATATGTATAGTAACACTAATCTTCATTTCTCAATTTCCCCCTCCTTTCCTTTTAGATGAGCATAGTTTGTTTTCTACGCCTGTGAGTGTCTTTCTCTTTGGAAATATGTTCATCTGTGTCAGTTATTAGATAATGCCATAAGTGATAATATAAGATATAGGTCTTTTGCTTTCCGACCTACTTCATGTTTTGTGATTATCTCCAGGCTCATCTATGGTGCCTCAAAGAGCAGTGCTTCAATGTTTTCCATGGCTAATATTCCATTGTGTACATGGACCACTTCTTCTTGGTGCATTCCTCTGTTGATGGACACTTTCGTTGCTTCCAAGTGTTGCCTATGGTAAATATTGCTGGAGTGCAGGATTGCCAGCCTGCGATTTTTGATTTTCATTTTCTCAGGTGATAGACCCAGCAGTGGGTATGATTGATTGACTGGTATGGTAGCTCAACGTTTACCTTTTCAAGGCACCTCAATTGTGCTTTCATTAGTGGCTCGTACCACGTCCCCCTTAGAATCGAGGGTACGCATTTCTCCACAATCACGTCAGCATTTCTTGTTTGCAGCATTTTTGTTGATGGCCATTCTGACTGGTGTGAGCTGATAGGTTTTTGTAATTTGGGTTTACATGTCTGTAAAAATTCCTACAATTCATCATTTTTCCACGCCTTTTTCTTTTCTGTTAAAAGAAAAAAGAAAAAAAAGTGTGAGTATAATATACCTCTTCAAATTTTCTTTTTGGAAGGTTGCACTCTAGAATATTTTGGTCGATTTTCGACCTCAGTATTTTTTGGAGGGCAGGTGTCATTTACAGACCTGCAATTGGTGAATATTTAGTGACCTTTTGCAGTGGGTTTAAAGCTGCTGTTGTGGGAAACGGCCACAAGGATGCAGCATTTCTCCATTCCCAAATCTGGGTACTAGGGCAGCAGAGCCGTTCTGGAAGTCGTTTGCCTAGGTTGTAAATTTGAATGGAATGTGCCAGGAGAACCCCCCATAAGTTTATGTCTCATTACTCCTAGTTGGTTGTTTTAATTTTTTCAATTGGGGTAATGGTTAGAATGTTGCTTGTCCAAGGTGTACATACTCTGGTTCATCTACATATTCTATATACCTATTTATGTAGAGATCCTCTTCCCGTGTAAATTGTTACACAGTGTTCCGTAAACCTTCCTTGCTATATGGTCGGTCTTTTTGATATATGTATATAATATGTATTTGTATACATATGGTAACGCCAATCTTCATGTATCCATTCCCCCCACCTTTCCTTGTAGATAAGCATAGTTTTTTTTAATAAGTCTGTGATTGACTTTCTCAGTGGAAATATGTTCATTTGTGTCAGTTATTAGAGAACGCGTATAAGTGATATCATAGGATATAGGACTTTTGCTTTCCGACTTACCTCATGTTCTGTGATTATCTCCAAGATCATCTATGGTGTCTCAAAGAGCAGTGTTTCATTGTTTTCCATGGCTAGTATTCATTGTGTACATGGGCCGCTTCTGCTTTTTCCTTTCATCTGTTGATGGACATTTTGGTTGCTTCACTGTCTTGTCTATTGTGAATAAGGCTGCAGTGCAGCTTTTGCAGCCCGGGTCTTCTTCATTCTGGTCTTCTCAGGTGAGAGGCCCATTGGTGCGCCTGCTGGATTGAATGGTACCTCAATTTTTCCTTTTCAACGCAGCTCCTTTCTGTTCTCATTATTAGCGTTTAACCCTTTTACATCTCACCAGCAGCTAGAGGGTACACAGTTCTCTAAAACCTCTTCAGCATTGATTGTTTGTAGACTTTTTGCCAATGGTCAGTCGACGGGTGTGAGTTGAAAACTTTTTGTAGATTAGATTGCATGAGTCTAATACTTCCTGAGGTTGAGCTTTTATCCATTTTCCTTTCTTTAAAAAGAGAGTGAGTACAACTTACCTCTTCATACTAGCTTCGTGAACATTTTGCCTGTTTTGAATTTTTTTTATCCATTCCCTACCTCAGCACAATTTTGAGGGCAGGCGTCCTTTACAGCCCTGAGTCCTTGTGAATGGTAAGTGACCATTAGCTGTGGGTTAAAAGCTGCTGTTGCGGGAATCGGCCACAAGGCGGCAGCATTTCTCCTTTACCAAATCTGGTTACTAGGGCAACAGAGCCTTACTGGAAGTGGTGTTCTAGGTTGTAAATTAGAATGGAATGTGCGAGGAAAAAGCCCTTTAAGTTTATGTCTCATTACTTCTTGTTGGTATCTTTAACTTAATTTTTATTTTTTATCACAGCAAACTTGATTACAATGTTTTGTTTGTTCTAGGTGTGCAAGATGTGGTTCTTTCACACATATACATATATCTATTTTTCTTCGGATCCTTTTCCCATGTAGGATACGACACAATGTTGAGTAGTCTTCTCTTGGTATTGCGTAGGTCTTTGGTGATTATATATTTCACATATGTTTGTATCACTCTGTTAACCTCAATACGGTAATGTATCCAATCCTCACACCTTTCCATTTGGTGAACCATAAGTTTTTTTAATGAAACTATGATAGTGTTTCTCTGTGGAAATACCTTTGTTTGTATCATTTTTTAGGTAACACCTATATGTGATATGATAGGATATGTGTCTTTCGCTTTCTCACTTACACCAAGTTGCGTGATTACTTCTAGACTCATCTATGGTGCTGCAAATGGCATTGTTTCATTTTTTCACTAGCTCATATTCCATCTGTACATGTAGCAGTTCTTCATTGTCCACCCATCTGTCGTTGGACTTTTTGGTTACTTCCATATCTTGGCGATTGTTATACTATGCAATGCAGATTTGCGTACCTGTGTCCTTCCAATTCTGTCTTCTTAGGTTATAGGTCCAGGAATAGGTCTGCTGGATCATATGGTAGCTCAATGTTTACCTTTTAAAGGCACCTCTATTCTGTTCGCTTTAGTGGCTCTTTCCAGGTTACGTCCCACTTAAAGCGGAGGGTATGCATTTCTTCCCAGCACCTTCAGCATTTATTCTTTGTAGTTTTTGCTGATGGTTATTCTGAGTGGTGTGAGCTGATACCTCTTTGTGGTTGAATTTGCATGTGTCTCATAATGGGTTGAAATTGAGCTGTAAGACATGTCCTTTTTATTTTTCCAGCTGTGATGAGAGCTTATTTCTTCAAAGTGTTTTCTTAAAGTATGTGTCACCATTTGAAATATTTTGGCCATTATCTCCCTCAAGACATTTTGAGGGCAGGTTTCATTTACAGCCCTGCAGTACTTGTTCATATGAAGTGACCATTAGCTCAGGCTTTAAACCTGCTTTTGCAGGTAATGGCCAGAGAGCGACAGCCTTTCTACGTTCCCCTTGCTGGTACTAGGGAAACAGACCTACCGGCCAGTGTTGTTTTTCGGTTATAAATTAGAGTGCAATGTGCCCGGATAAACCCACAAATGTTGATGTCTCCTTGCTTTTGTTTGTTTTTAAATTTAATTTATATTTATTATTAGAGTAATATTCCATTGTGTACGTGGACCACTTCTTCTTGGTGCATTCCTCGGTTGATGGACATTTTCATTTCTTCCAAGCGCTGCCTATGGTAAATATTGCTGGCATACAGGTTTCCCAGCCTGTGACTTTTTGATTCTCATTTTCTCAGGTGATAGGCCAAGCAGTGGTTGTGATTGATGGACTGGTAGTTCATTGTTTCCCTTTTCAAAGCACCTACATTGTGTTTTCATTAGTGGCTCTTTACATGCCCCCCCTTACAACCGAGGGTACGCATTTCTCCACACTCCCTTCACCGTTTATTTTTTGCAGCATTTTTCCTAATGGCCATTCTGACTGCTGTGAGCTGATAGGGTTTTGTAATGTGGGTATGCATGTCATGAAAATTTTTAAAATTCATCATATTCCTATGCCTTTATCTTTTCTCTTAAAAGAAAAAACCGTGAGTACAATATAGCTCTTGAAATTGTCTTCTTCGAAGGTTGCCCTCTTCTGAATTTTTTGGTCGATTTTTGACCCCAGAAATTTTCTGCAGGGCAGGCGCCATTTACAGAACTGCAAGTTGGTGAAAATTTAGTGACCTTTTGCAGTGATTTCAAAGCTGCTGTTGTGGGAAACGTCCACAAGGAGGTAGCATTTCTCCATTCCCCAATCTGGGTTCTAGGGCAGCAGAGCCTTTCTGGAAGTCATTGTCCAGGTTGTAAATTAGAATGGAATTTGCCTGGAGAAATCCCCATAAGTTTATGTCTCATTACTTCTTCTTGGTTTTTAAAATTTTTTAAATCTGGGTAAAGTTTAGAATATTGTTTGTCCTAGGTGTACACAATCTAGTTCATTTGGACATTATGTATGTCTATTAATGTACAGATCCTCTTCCCATATAAAATATTACAGTGTTCCGTCGACCTCCCTTGCTATATGTTCGATCTTTTTGATACATGTATATAATATGTATTTGAATATGTATAGTAACACTAATCTTCATTTCTCAATTTCCCCCTCCTTTCCTTTTAGATGAGCATAGTTTGTTTTCTACGCCTGTGAGTGTCTTTCTCTTTGGAAATATGTTCATCTGTGTCAGTTATTAGATAATGCCATAAGTGATAATATAAGATATAGGTCTTTTGCTTTCCGACCTACTTCATGTTTTGTGATTATCTCCAGGCTCATCTATGGTGCCTCAAAGAGCAGTGCTTCAATGTTTTCCATGGCTAATATTCCATTGTGTACATGGACCACTTCTTCTTGGTGCATTCCTCTGTTGATGGACACTTTCGTTGCTTCCAAGTGTTGCCTATGGTAAATATTGCTGGAGTGCAGGATTGCCAGCCTGCGATTTTTGATTTTCATTTTCTCAGGTGATAGACCCAGCAGTGGGTATGATTGATTGACTGGTATGGTAGCTCAACGTTTACCTTTTCAAGGCACCTCAATTGTGCTTTCATTAGTGGCTCGTACCACGTCCCCCTTAGAATCGAGGGTACGCATTTCTCCACAATCACGTCAGCATTTCTTGTTTGCAGCATTTTTGTTGATGGCCATTCTGACTGGTGTGAGCTGATAGGTTTTTGTAATTTGGGTTTACATGTCTGTAAAAATTCCTACAATTCATCATTTTTCCACGCCTTTTTCTTTTCTGTTAAAAGAAAA
The DNA here is from genome assembly GCF_965194805.1 of Balaenoptera borealis. Classification (NCBI taxonomy): domain Eukaryota; kingdom Metazoa; phylum Chordata; class Mammalia; order Artiodactyla; family Balaenopteridae; genus Balaenoptera; species Balaenoptera borealis. Next base: position 137,924 of record NW_028123116.1, on the reverse strand, counting down.
AAGAAAAAAAAGTGTGAGTATAATATACCTCTTCAAATTTTCTTTTTGGAAGGTTGCACTCTAGAATATTTTGGTCGATTTTCGACCTCAGTATTTTTTGGAGGGCAGGTGTCATTTACAGACCTGCAATTGGTGAATATTTAGTGACCTTTTGCAGTGGGTTTAAAGCTGCTGTTGTGGGAAACGGCCACAAGGATGCAGCATTTCTCCATTCCCAAATCTGGGTACTAGGGCAGCAGAGCCGTTCTGGAAGTCGTTTGCCTAGGTTGTAAATTTGAATGGAATGTGCCAGGAGAACCCCCCATAAGTTTATGTCTCATTACTCCTAGTTGGTTGTTTTAATTTTTTCAATTGGGGTAATGGTTAGAATGTTGCTTGTCCAAGGTGTACATACTCTGGTTCATCTACATATTCTATATACCTATTTATGTAGAGATCCTCTTCCCGTGTAAATTGTTACACAGTGTTCCGTAAACCTTCCTTGCTATATGGTCGGTCTTTTTGATATATGTATATAATATGTATTTGTATACATATGGTAACGCCAATCATCATGTATCCATTCCCCCCACCTTTCCTTGTAGATAAGCATAGTTTTTTTTAATAAGTCTGTGATTGACTTTCTCAGTGGAAATATGTTCATTTGTGTCAGTTATTAGAGAACGCGTATAAGTGATATCATAGGATATAGGACTTTTGCTTTCCGACTTACCTCATGTTCTGTGATTATCTCCAAGATCATCTATGGTGTCTCAAAGAGCAGTGTTTCATTGTTTTCCATGGCTAGTATTCATTGTGTACATGGGCCACTTCTGCTTTTTCCTTTCATCTGTTGATGGACATTTTGGTTGCTTCACTGTCTTGTCTATTGTGAATAAGGCTGCAGTGCAGCTTTTGCAGCCCGGGTCTTCTTCATTCTGGTCTTCTCAGGTGAGAGGCCCATTGGTGCGCCTGCTGGATTGAATGGTACCTCAATTTTTCCTTTTCAACGCAGCTCCTTTCTGTTCTCATTATTAGCGTTTAACCCTTTTACATCTCACCAGCAGCTAGAGGGTACACAGTTCTCTAAAACCTCTTCAGCATTGATTGTTTGTAGACTTTTTGCCAATGGTCAGTCGACGGGTGTGAGTTGAAAACTTTTTGTAGATTAGATTGCATGAGTCTAATACTTCCTGAGGTTGAGCTTTTATCCATTTTCCTTTCTTTAAAAAGAGAGTGAGTACAACTTACCTCTTCATACTAGCTTCGTGAACATTTTGCCTGTTTTGAATTTTTTTTATCCATTCCCTACCTCAGCACAATTTTGAGGGCAGGCGTCCTTTACAGCCCTGAGTCCTTGTGAATGGTAAGTGACCATTAGCTGTGGGTTAAAAGCTGCTGTTGCGGGAATCGGCCACAAGGCGGCAGCATTTCTCCTTTACCAAATCTGGTTACTAGGGCAACAGAGCCTTACTGGAAGTGGTGTTCTAGGTTGTAAATTAGAATGGAATGTGCGAGGAAAAAGCCCTTTAAGTTTATGTCTCATTACTTCTTGTTGGTATCTTTAACTTAATTTTTATTTTTTATCACAGCAAACTTGATTACAATGTTTTGTTTGTTCTAGGTGTGCAAGATGTGGTTCTTTCACACATATACATATATCTATTTTTCTTCGGATCCTTTTCCCATGTAGGATACGACACAATGTTGAGTAGTCTTCTCTTGGTATTGCGTAGGTCTTTGGTGATTATATATTTCACATATGTTTGTATCACTCTGTTAACCTCAATACGGTAATGTATCCAATCCTCACACCTTTCCATTTGGTGAACCATAAGTTTTTTTAATGAATCTATGATAGTGTTTCTCTGTGGAAATACCTTTGTTTGTATCATTTTTTAGGTAACACCTATATGTGATATGATAGGATATGTGTCTTTCGCTTTCTCACTTACACCAAGTTGCGTGATTACTTCTAGACTCATCTATGGTGCTGCAAATGGCATTGTTTCATTTTTTCACTAGCTCATATTCCATCTGTACATGTAGCAGTTCTTCATTGTCCACCCATCTGTCGTTGGACTTTTTGGTTACTTCCATATCTTGGCGATTGTTATACTATGCAATGCAGATTTGCGTACCTGTGTCCTTCCAATTCTGTCTTCTTAGGTTATAGGTCCAGGAATAGGTCTGCTGGATCATATGGTAGCTCAATGTTTACCTTTTAAAGGCACCTCTATTCTGTTCGCTTTAGTGGCTCTTTCCAGGTTACGTCCCACTTAAAGCGGAGGGTATGCATTTCTTCCCAGCACCTTCAGCATTTATTCTTTGTAGTTTTTGCTGATGGTTATTCTGAGTGGTGTGAGCTGATACCTCTTTGTGGTTGAATTTGCATGTGTCTCATAATGGGTTGAAATTGAGCTGTAAGACATGTCCTTTTTATTTTTCCAGCTGTGATGAGAGCTTATTTCTTCAAAGTGTTTTCTTAAAGTATGTGTCACCATTTGAAATATTTTGGCCATGATCTCCCTCAAGACATTTTGAGGGCAGGTTTCATTTACAGCCCTGCAGTACTTGTTCATATGAAGTGACCATTAGCTCAGGCTTTAAACCTGCTTTTGCAGGTAACGGCCAGAGAGCGACAGCCTTTCTACGTTCCCCTTGCTGGTACTAGGGAAACAGACCTACCGGCCAGTGTTGTTTTTCGGTTATAAATTAGAGTGCAATGTGCCCGGATAAACCCACAAATGTTGATGTCTCCTTGCTTTTGTTTGTTTTTAAATTTAATTTATATTTATTATTAGAGTAATATTCCATTGTGTACGTGGACCACTTCTTCTTGGTGCATTCCTCGGTTGATGGACATTTTCATTTCTTCCAAGCGCTGCCTATGGTAAATATTGCTGGCATACAGGTTTCCCAGCCTGTGACTTTTTGATTCTCATTTTCTCAGGTGATAGGCCAAGCAGTGGTTGTGATTGATGGACTGGTAGTTCATTGTTTCCCTTTTCAAAGCACCTACATTGTGTTTTCATTAGTGGCTCTTTACATGCCCCCCCTTACAACCGAGGGTACGCATTTCTCCACACTCCCTTCACCGTTTATTTTTTGCAGCATTTTTCCTAATGGCCATTCTGACTGCTGTGAGCTGATAGGGTTTTGTAATGTGGGTATGCATGTCATGAAAATTTTTAAAATTCATCATATTCCTATGCCTTTATCTTTTCTCTTAAAAGAAAAAACCGTGAGTACAATATAGCTCTTGAAATTGTCTTCTTCGAAGGTTGCCCTCTTCTGAATTTTTTGGTCGATTTTTGATCCCAGAAATTTTCTGCAGGGCAGGCGCCATTTACAGAACTGCAAGTTGGTGAAAATTTAGTGACCTTTTGCAGTGATTTCAAAGCTGCTGTTGTGGGAAACGTCCACAAGGAGGTAGCATTTCTCCATTCCCCAATCTGGGTTCTAGGGCAGCAGAGCCTTTCTGGAAGTCATTGTCCAGGTTGTAAATTAGAATGGAATTTTCCTGGAGAAATCCCCATAAGTTTATGTCTCATTACTTCTTCTTGGTTTTTAAAATTTTTTAAATCTGGGTAAAGTTTAGAATATTGTTTGTCCTAGGTGTACACAATCTAGTTCATTTGGACATTATGTATGTCTATTAATGTACAGATCCTCTTCCCATATAAAATATTACAGTGTTCCGTCGACCTCCCTTGCTATATGTTCGATCTTTTTGATACATGTATATAATATGTATTTGAATATGTATAGTAACACTAATCTTCATTTCTCAATTTCCCCCTCCTTTCCTTTTAGATGAGCATAGTTTGTTTTCTACGCCTGTGAGTGTCTTTCTCTTTGGAAATATGTTCATCTGTGTCAGTTATTAGATAATGCCATAAGTGATAATATAAGATATAGGTCTTTTGCTTTCCGACCTACTTCATGTTTTGTGATTATCTCCAGGCTCATCTATGGTGCCTCAAAGAGCAGTGCTTCAATGTTTTCCATGGCTAATATTCCATTGTGTACATGGACCACTTCTTCTTGGTGCATTCCTCTGTTGATGGACACTTTCGTTGCTTCCAAGTGTTGCCTATGGTAAATATTGCTGGAGTGCAGGATTGCCAGCCTGCGATTTTTGATTTTCATTTTCTCAGGTGATAGACCCAGCAGTGGGTATGATTGATTGACTGGTATGGTAGCTCAACGTTTACCTTTTCAAGGCACCTCAATTGTGCTTTCATTAGTGGCTCGTACCACGTCCCCCTTAGAATCGAGGGTACGCATTTCTCCACAATCACGTCAGCATTTCTTGTTTGCAGCATTTTTGTTGATGGCCATTCTGACTGGTGTGAGCTGATAGGTTTTTGTAATTTGGGTTTACATGTCTGTAAAAATTCCTACAATTCATCATTTTTCCACGCCTTTTTCTTTTCTGTTAAAAGAAAAAAGAAAAAAAAGTGTGAGTATAATATACCTCTTCAAATTTTCTTTTTGGAAGGTTGCACTCTAGAATATTTTGGTCGATTTTCGACCTCAGTATTTTTTGGAGGGCAGGTGTCATTTACAGACCTGCAATTGGTGAATATTTAGTGACCTTTTGCAGTGGGTTTAAAGCTGCTGTTGTGGGAAACGGCCACAAGGATGCAGCATTTCTCCATTCCCAAATCTGGGTACTAGGGCAGCAGAGCCGTTCTGGAAGTCGTTTGCCTAGGTTGTAAATTTGAATGGAATGTGCCAGGAGAACCCCCCATAAGTTTATGTCTCATTACTCCTAGTTGGTTGTTTTAATTTTTTCAATTGGGGTAATGGTTAGAATGTTGCTTGTCCAAGGTGTACATACTCTGGTTCATCTACATATTCTATATACCTATTTATGTAGAGATCCTCTTCCCGTGTAAATTGTTACACAGTGTTCCGTAAACCTTCCTTGCTATATGGTCGGTCTTTTTGATATATGTATATAATATGTATTTGTATACATATGGTAACGCCAATCTTCATGTATCCATTCCCCCCACCTTTCCTTGTAGATAAGCATAGTTTTTTTTAATAAGTCTGTGATTGACTTTCTCAGTGGAAATATGTTCATTTGTGTCAGTTATTAGAGAACGCGTATAAGTGATATCATAGGATATAGGACTTTTGCTTTCCGACTTGCCTCATGTTCTGTGATTATCTCCAAGATCATCTATGGTGTCTCAAAGAGCAGTGTTTCATTGTTTTCCATGGCTAGTATTCATTGTGTACATGGGCCGCTTCTGCTTTTTCCTTTCATCTGTTGATGGACATTTTGGTTGCTTCACTGTCTTGTCTATTGTGAATAAGGCTGCAGTGCAGCTTTTGCAGCCCGGGTCTTCTTCATTCTGGTCTTCTCAGGTGAGAGGCCCATTGGTGCGCCTGCTGGATTGAATGGTACCTCAATTTTTCCTTTTCAACGCAGCTCCTTTCTGTTCTCATTATTAGCGTTTAACCCTTTTACATCTCACCAGCAGCTAGAGGGTACACAGTTCTCTAAAACCTCTTCAGCATTGATTGTTTGTAGACTTTTTGCCAATGGTCAGTCGACGGGTGTGAGTTGAAAACTTTTTGTAGATTAGATTGCATGAGTCTAATACTTCCTGAGGTTGAGCTTTTATCCATTTTCCTTTCTTTAAAAAGAGAGTGAGTACAACTTACCTCTTCATACTAGCTTCGTGAACATTTTGCCTGTTTTGAATTTTTTTTATCCATTCCCTACCTCAGCACAATTTTGAGGGCAGGCGTCCTTTACAGCCCTGAGTCCTTGTGAATGGTAAGTGACCATTAGCTGTGGGTTAAAAGCTGCTGTTGCGGGAATCGGCCACAAGGCGGCAGCATTTCTCCTTTACCAAATCTGGTTACTAGGGCAACAGAGCCTTACTGGAAGTGGTGTTCTAGGTTGTAAATTAGAATGGAATGTGCGAGGAAAAAGCCCTTTAAGTTTATGTCTCATTACTTCTTGTTGGTATCTTTAACTTAATTTTTATTTTTTATCACAGCAAACTTGATTACAATGTTTTGTTTGTTCTAGGTGTGCAAGATGTGGTTCTTTCACACATATACATATATCTATTTTTCTTCGGATCCTTTTCCCATGTAGGATACGACACAATGTTGAGTAGTCTTCTCTTGGTATTGCGTAGGTCTTTGGTGATTATATATTTCACATATGTTTGTATCACTCTGTTAACCTCAATACGGTAATGTATCCAATCCTCACACCTTTCCATTTGGTGAACCATAAGTTTTTTTAATGAAACTATGATAGTGTTTCTCTGTGGAAATACCTTTGTTTGTATCATTTTTTAGGTAACACCTATATGTGATATGATAGGATATGTGTCTTTCGCTTTCTCACTTACACCAAGTTGCGTGATTACTTCTAGACTCATCTATGGTGCTGCAAATGGCATTGTTTCATTTTTTCACTAGCTCATATTCCATCTGTACATGTAGCAGTTCTTCATTGTCCACCCATCTGTCGTTGGACTTTTTGGTTACTTCCATATCTTGGCGATTGTTATACTATGCAATGCAGATTTGCGTACCTGTGTCCTTCCAATTCTGTCTTCTTAGGTTATAGGTCCAGGAATAGGTCTGCTGGATCATATGGTAGCTCAATGTTTACCTTTTAAAGGCACCTCTATTCTGTTCGCTTTAGTGGCTCTTTCCAGGTTACGTCCCACTTAAAGCGGAGGGTATGCATTTCTTCCCAGCACCTTCAGCATTTATTCTTTGTAGTTTTTGCTGATGGTTATTCTGAGTGGTGTGAGCTGATACCTCTTTGTGGTTGAATTTGCATGTGTCTCATAATGCGTTGAAATTGAGCTGTAAGACATGTCCTTTTTATTTTTCCAGCTGTGATGAGAGCTTATTTCTTCAAAGTGTTTTCTTAAAGTATGTGTCACCATTTGAAATATTTTGGCCATTATCTCCCTCAAGACATTTTGAGGGCAGGTTTCATTTACAGCCCTGCAGTACTTGTTCATATGAAGTGACCATTAGCTCAGGCTTTAAACCTGCTTTTGCAGGTAACGGCCAGAGAGCGACAGCCTTTCTACGTTCCCCTTGCTGGTACTAGGGAAACAGACCTACCGGCCAGTGTTGTTTTTCGGTTATAAATTAGAGTGCAATGTGCCCGGATAAACCCACAAATGTTGATGTCTCCTTGCTTTTGTTTGTTTTTAAATTTAATTTATATTTATTATTAGAGTAATATTCCATTGTGTACGTGGACCACTTCTTCTTGGTGCATTCCTCGGTTGATGGACATTTTCATTTCTTCCAAGCGCTGCCTATGGTAAATATTGCTGGCATACAGGTTTCCCAGCCTGTGACTTTTTGATTCTCATTTTCTCAGGTGATAGGCCAAGCAGTGGTTGTGATTGATGGACTGGTAGTTCAATGTTTCCCTTTTCAAAGCACCTACATTGTGTTTTCATTAGTGGCTCTTTACATGCCCCCCCTTACAACCGAGGGTACGCATTTCTCCACACTCCCTTCACCGTTTATTTTTTGCAGCATTTTTCCTAATGGCCATTCTGACTGCTGTGAGCTGATAGGGTTTTGTAATGTGGGTATGCATGTCATGAAAATTTTTAAAATTCATCATATTCCTATGCCTTTATCTTTTCTCTTAAAAGAAAAAACCGTGAGTACAATATAGCTCTTGAAATTGTCTTCTTCGAAGGTTGCCCTCTTCTGAATTTTTTGGTCGATTTTTGACCCCAGAAATTTTCTGCAGGGCAGGCGCCATTTACAGAACTGCAAGTTGGTGAAAATTTAGTGACCTTTTGCAGTGATTTCAAAGCTGCTGTTGTGGGAAACGTCCACAAGGAGGTAGCATTTCTCCATTCCCCAATCTGGGTTCTAGGGCAGCAGAGCCTTTCTGGAAGTCATTGTCCAGGTTGTAAATTAGAATGGAATTTGCCTGGAGAAATCCCCATAAGTTTATGTCTCATTACTTCTTCTTGGTTTTTAAAATTTTTTAAATCTGGGTAAAGTTTAGAATATTGTTTGTCCTAGGTGTACACAATCTAGTTCATTTGGACATTATGTATGTCTATTAATGTACAGATCCTCTTCCCATATAAAATATTACAGTGTTCCGTCGACCTCCCTTGCTATATGTTCGATCTTTTTGATACATGTATATAATATGTATTTGAATATGTATAGTAACACTAATCTTCATTTCTCAATTTCCCCCTCCTTTCCTTTTAGATGAGCATAGTTTGTTTTCTACGCCTGTGAGTGTCTTTCTCTTTGGAAATATGTTCATCTGTGTCAGTTATTAGATAATGCCATAAGTGATAATATAAGATATAGGTCTTTTGCTTTCCGACCTCCTTCATGTTTTGTGATTATCTCCAGGCTCATCTATGGTGCCTCAAAGAGCAGTGCTTCAATGTTTTCCATGGCTAATATTCCATTGTGTACATGGACCACTTCTTCTTGGTGCATTCCTCTGTTGATGGACACTTTCGTTGCTTCCAAGTGTTGCCTATGGTAAATATTGCTGGAGTGCAGGATTGCCAGCCTGCGATTTTTGATTTTCATTTTCTCAGGTGATAGACCCAGCAGTGGGTATGATTGATTGACTGGTATGGTAGCTCAACGTTTACCTTTTCAAGGCACCTCAATTGTGCTTTCATTAGTGGCTCGTACCACGTCCCCCTTAGAATCGAGGGTACGCATTTCTCCACAATCACGTCAGCATTTCTTGTTTGCAGCATTTTTGTTGATGGCCATTCTGACTGGTGTGAGCTGATAGGTTTTTGTAATTTGGGTTTACATGTCTGTAAAAATTCCTACAATTCATCATTTTTCCACGCCTTTTTCTTTTCTGTTAAAAGAAAAAAGAAAAAAAAGTGTGAGTATAATATACCTCTTCAAATTTTCTTTTTGGAAGGTTGCACTCTAGAATATTTTGGTCGATTTTCGACCTCAGTATTTTTTGGAGGGCAGGTGTCATTTACAGACCTGCAATTGGTGAATATTTAGTGACCTTTTGCAGTGGGTTTAAAGCTGCTGTTGTGGGAAACGGCCACAAGGATGCAGCATTTCTCCATTCCCAAATCTGGGTACTAGGGCAGCAGAGCCGTTCTGGAAGTCGTTTGCCTAGGTTGTAAATTTGAATGGAATGTGCCAGGAGAACCCCCCATAAGTTTATGTCTCATTACTCCTAGTTGGTTGTTTTAATTTTTTCAATTGGGGTAATGGTTAGAATGTTGCTTGTCCAAGGTGTACATACTCTGGTTCATCTACATATTCTATATACCTATTTATGTAGAGATCCTCTTCCCGTGTAAATTGTTACACAGTGTTCCGTAAACCTTCCTTGCTATATGGTCGGTCTTTTTGATATATGTATATAATATGTATTTGTATACATATGGTAACGCCAATCTTCATGTATCCATTCCCCCCACCTTTCCTTGTAGATAAGCATAGTTTTTTTTAATAAGTCTGTGATTGACTTTCTCAGTGGAAATATGTTCATTTGTGTCAGTTATTAGAGAACGCGTATAAGTGATATCATAGGATATAGGACTTTTGCTTTCCGACTTACCTCATGTTCTGTGATTATCTCCAAGATCATCTATGGTGTCTCAAAGAGCAGTGTTTCATTGTTTTCCATGGCTAGTATTCATTGTGTACATGGGCCGCTTCTGCTTTTTCCTTTCATCTGTTGATGGACATTTTGGTTGCTTCACTGTCTTGTCTATTGTGAATAAGGCTGCAGTGCAGCTTTTGCAGCCCGGGTCTTCTTCATTCTGGTCTTCTCAGGTGAGAGGCCCATTGGTGCGCCTGCTGGATTGAATGGTACCTCAATTTTTCCTTTTCAACGCAGCTCCTTTCTGTTCTCATTATTAGCGTTTAACCCTTTTACATCTCACCAGCAGCTAGAGGGTACACAGTTCTCTAAAACCTCTTCAGCATTGATTGTTTGTAGACTTTTTGCCAATGGTCAGTCGACGGGTGTGAGTTGAAAACTTTTTGTAGATTAGATTGCATGAGTCTAATACTTCCTGAGGTTGAGCTTTTATCCATTTTCCTTTCTTTAAAAAGAGAGTGAGTACAACTTACCTCTTCATACTAGCTTCGTGAACATTTTGCCTGTTTTGAATTTTTTTTATCCATTCCCTACCTCAGCACAATTTTGAGGGCAGGCGTCCTTTACAGCCCTGAGTCCTTGTGAATGGTAAGTGACCATTAGCTGTGGGTTAAAAGCTGCTGTTGCGGGAATCGGCCACAAGGCGGCAGCATTTCTCCTTTACCAAATCTGGTTACTAGGGCAACAGAGCCTTACTGGAAGTGGTGTTCTAGGTTGTAAATTAGAATGGAATGTGCGAGGAAAAAGCCCTTTAAGTTTATGTCTCATTACTTCTTGTTGGTATCTTTAACTTAATTTTTATTTTTTATCACAGCAAACTTGATTACAATGTTTTGTTTGTTCTAGGTGTGCAAGATGTGGTTCTTTCACACATATACATATATCTATTTTTCTTCGGATCCTTTTCCCATGTAGGATACGACACAATGTTGAGTAGTCTTCTCTTGGTATTGCGTAGGTCTTTGGTGATTATATATTTCACATATGTTTGTATCACTCTGTTAACCTCAATACGGTAATGTATCCAATCCTCACACCTTTCCATTTGGTGAACCATAAGTTTTTTTAATGAAACTATGATAGTGTTTCTCTGTGGAAATACCTTTGTTTGTATCATTTTTTAGGTAACACCTATATGTGATATGATAGGATATGTGTCTTTCGCTTTCTCACTTACACCAAGTTGCGTGATTACTTCTAGACTCATCTATGGTGCTGCAAATGGCATTGTTTCATTTTTTCACTAGCTCATATTCCATCTGTACATGTAGCAGTTCTTCATTGTCCACCCATCTGTCGTTGGACTTTTTGGTTACTTCCATATCTTGGCGATTGTTATACTATGCAATGCAGATTTGCGTACCTGTGTCCTTCCAATTCTGTCTTCTTAGGTTATAGGTCCAGGAATAGGTCTGCTGGATCATATGGTAGCTCAATGTTTACCTTTTAAAGGCACCTCTATTCTGTTCGCTTTAGTGGCTCTTTCCAGGTTACGTCCCACTTAAAGCGGAGGGTATGCATTTCTTCCCAGCACCTTCAGCATTTATTCTTTGTAGTTTTTGCTGATGGTTATTCTGAGTGGTGTGAGCTGATACCTCTTTGTGGTTGAATTTGCATGTGTCTCATAATGCGTTGAAATTGAGCTGTAAGACATGTCCTTTTTATTTTTCCAGCTGTGATGAGAGCTTATTTCTTCAAAGTGTTTTCTTAAAGTATGTGTCACCATTTGAAATATTTTGGCCATTATCTCCCTCAAGACATTTTGAGGGCAGGTTTCATTTACAGCCCTGCAGTACTTGTTCATATGAAGTGACCATTAGCTCAGGCTTTAAACCTGCTTTTGCAGGTAACGGCCAGAGAGCGACAGCCTTTCTACGTTCCCCTTGCTGGTACTAGGGAAACAGACCTACCGGCCAGTGTTGTTTTTCGGTTATAAATTAGAGTGCAATGTGCCCGGATAAACCCACAAATGTTGATGTCTCCTTGCTTTTGTTTGTTTTTAAATTTAATTTATATTTATTATTAGAGTAATATTCCATTGTGTACGTGGACCACTTCTTCTTGGTGCATTCCTCGGTTGATGGACATTTTCATTTCTTCCAAGCGCTGCCTATGGTAAATATTGCTGGCATACAGGTTTCCCAGCCTGTGACTTTTTGATTCTCATTTTCTCAGGTGATAGGCCAAGCAGTGGTTGTGATTGATGGACTGGTAGTTCATTGTTTCCCTTTTCAAAGCACCTACATTGTGTTTTCATTAGTGGCTCTTTACATGCCCCCCCTTACAACCGAGGGTACGCATTTCTCCACACTCCCTTCACCGTTTATTTTTTGCAGCATTTTTCCTAATGGCCATTCTGACTGCTGTGAGCTGATAGGGTTTTGTAATGTGGGTATGCATGTCATGAAAATTTTTAAAATTCATCATATTCCTATGCCTTTATCTTTTCTCTTAAAAGAAAAAACCGTGAGTACAATATAGCTCTTGAAATTGTCTTCTTCGAAGGTTGCCCTCTTCTGAATTTTTTGGTCGATTTTTGACCCCAGAAATTTTCTGCAGGGCAGGCGCCATTTACAGAACTGCAAGTTGGTGAAAATTTAGTGACCTTTTGCAGTGATTTCAAAGCTGCTGTTGTGGGAAACGTCCACAAGGAGGTAGCATTTCTCCATTCCCCAATCTGGGTTCTAGGGCAGCAGAGCCTTTCTGGAAGTCATTGTCCAGGTTGTAAATTAGAATGGAATTTGCCTGGAGAAATCCCCATAAGTTTATGTCTCATTACTTCTTCTTGGTTTTTAAAATTTTTTAAATCTGGGTAAAGTTTAGAATATTGTTTGTCCTAGGTGTACACAATCTAGTTCATTTGGACATTATGTATGTCTATTAATGTACAGATCCTCTTCCCATATAAAATATTACAGTGTTCCGTCGACCTCCCTTGCTATATGTTCGATCTTTTTGATACATGTATATAATATGTATTTGAATATGTATAGTAACACTAATCTTCATTTCTCAATTTCCCCCTCCTTTCCTTTTAGATGAGCATAGTTTGTTTTCTACGCCTGTGAGTGTCTTTCTCTTTGGAAATATGTTCATCTGTGTCAGTTATTAGATAATGCCATAAGTGATAATATAAGATATAGGTCTTTTGCTTTCCGACCTCCTTCATGTTTTGTGATTATCTCCAGGCTCATCTATGGTGCCTCAAAGAGCAGTGCTTCAATGTTTTCCATGGCTAATATTCCATTGTGTACATGGACCACTTCTTCTTGGTGCATTCCTCTGTTGATGGACACTTTCGTTGCTTCCAAGTGTTGCCTATGGTAAATATTGCTGGAGTGCAGGATTGCCAGCCTGCGATTTTTGATTTTCATTTTCTCAGGTGATAGACCCAGCAGTGGGTATGATTGATTGACTGGTATGGTAGCTCAACGTTTACCTTTTCAAGGCACCTCAATTGTGCTTTCATTAGTGGCTCGTACCACGTCCCCCTTAGAATCGAGGGTACGCATTTCTCCACAATCACGTCAGCATTTCTTGTTTGCAGCATTTTTGTTGATGGCCATTCTGACTGGTGTGAGCTGATAGGTTTTTGTAATTTGGGTTTACATGTCTGTAAAAATTCCTACAATTCATCATTTTTCCACGCCTTTTTCTTTTCTGTTAAAAGAAAAAAGAAAAAAAAGTGTGAGTATAATATACCTCTTCAAATTTTCTTTTTGGAAGGTTGCACTCTAGAATATTTTGGTCGATTTTCGACCTCAGTATTTTTTGGAGGGCAGGTGTCATTTACAGACCTGCAATTGGTGAATATTTAGTGACCTTTTGCAGTGGGTTTAAAGCTGCTGTTGTGGGAAACGGCCACAAGGATGCAGCATTTCTCCATTCCCAAATCTGGGTACTAGGGCAGCAGAGCCGTTCTGGAAGTCGTTTGCCTAGGTTGTAAATTTGAATGGAATGTGCCAGGAGAACCCCCCATAAGTTTATGTCTCATTACTCCTAGTTGGTTGTTTTAATTTTTTCAATTGGGGTAATGGTTAGAATGTTGCTTGTCCAAGGTGTACATACTCTGGTTCATCTACATATTCTATATACCTATTTATGTAGAGATCCTCTTCCCGTGTAAATTGTTACACAGTGTTCCGTAAACCTTCCTTGCTATATGGTCGGTCTTTTTGATATATGTATATAATATGTATTTGTATACATATGGTAACGCCAATCTTCATGTATCCATTCCCCCCACCTTTCCTTGTAGATAAGCATAGTTTTTTTTAATAAGTCTGTGATTGACTTTCTCAGTGGAAATATGTTCATTTGTGTCAGTTATTAGAGAACGCGTATAAGTGATATCATAGGATATAGGACTTTTGCTTTCCGACTTACCTCATGTTCTGTGATTATCTCCAAGATCATCTATGGTGTCTCAAAGAGCAGTGTTTCATTGTTTTCCATGGCTAGTATTCATTGTGTACATGGGCCGCTTCTGCTTTTTCCTTTCATCTGTTGATGGACATTTTGGTTGCTTCACTGTCTTGTCTATTGTGAATAAGGCTGCAGTGCAGCTTTTGCAGCCCGGGTCTTCTTCATTCTGGTCTTCTCAGGTGAGAGGCCCATTGGTGCGCCTGCTGGATTGAATGGTACCTCAATTTTTCCTTTTCAACGCAGCTCCTTTCTGTTCTCATTATTAGCGTTTAACCCTTTTACATCTCACCAGCAGCTAGAGGGTACACAGTTCTCTAAAACCTCTTCAGCATTGATTGTTTGTAGACTTTTTGCCAATGGTCAGTCGACGGGTGTGAGTTGAAAACTTTTTGTAGATTAGATTGCATGAGTCTAATACTTCCTGAGGTTGAGCTTTTATCCATTTTCCTTTCTTTAAAAAGAGAGTGAGTACAACTTACCTCTTCATACTAGCTTCATGAACATTTTGCCTGTTTTGAATTTTTTTTATCCATTCCCTACCTCAGCACAATTTTGAGGGCAGGCGTCCTTTACAGCCCTGAGTCCTTGTGAATGGTAAGTGACCATTAGCTGTGGGTTAAAAGCTGCTGTTGCGGGAATCGGCCACAAGGCGGCAGCATTTCTCCTTTACCAAATCTGGTTACTAGGGCAACAGAGCCTTACTGGAAGTGGTGTTCTAGGTTGTAAATTAGAATGGAATGTGCGAGGAAAAAGCCCTTTAAGTTTATGTCTCATTACTTCTTGTTGGTATCTTTAACTTAATTTTTATTTTTTATCACAGCAAACTTGATTACAATGTTTTGTTTGTTCTAGGTGTGCAAGATGTGGTTCTTTCACACATATACATATATCTATTTTTCTTCGGATCCTTTTCCCATGTAGGATACGACACAATGTTGAGTAGTCTTCTCTTGGTATTGCGTAGGTCTTTGGTGATTATATATTTCACATATGTTTGTATCACTCTGTTAACCTCAATACGGTAATGTATCCAATCCTCACACCTTTCCATTTGGTGAACCATAAGTTTTTTTAATGAATCTATGATAGTGTTTCTCTGTGGAAATACCTTTGTTTGTATCATTTTTTAGGTAACACCTATATGTGATATGATAGGATATGTGTCTTTCGCTTTCTCACTTACACCAAGTTGCGTGATTACTTCTAGACTCATCTATGGTGCTGCAAATGGCATTGTTTCATTTTTTCACTAGCTCATATTCCATCTGTACATGTAGCAGTTCTTCATTGTCCACCCATCTGTCGTTGGACTTTTTGGTTACTTCCATATCTTGGCGATTGTTATACTATGCAATGCAGATTTGCGTACCTGTGTCCTTCCAATTCTGTCTTCTTAGGTTATAGGTCCAGGAATAGGTCTGCTGGATCATATGGTAGCTCAATGTTTACCTTTTAAAGGCACCTCTATTCTGTTCGCTTTAGTGGCTCTTTCCAGGTTACGTCCCACTTAAAGCGGAGGGTATGCATTTCTTCCCAGCACCTTCAGCATTTATTCTTTGTAGTTTTGCTGATGGTTATTCTGAGTGGTGTGAGCTGATACCTCTTTGTGGTTGAATTTGCATGTGTCTCATAATGCGTTGAAATTGAGCTGTAAGACATGTCCTTTTTATTTTTCCAGCAGTGATGAGAGCTTATTTCTTCAAAGTGTTTTCTTAAAGTATGTGTCACCATTTGAAATATTTTGGCCATTATCTCCCTCAAGACATTTTGAGGGCAGGTTTCATTTACAGCCCTGCAGTACTTGTTCATATGAAGTGACCATTAGCTCAGGCTTTAAACCTGCTTTTGCAGGTAACGGCCAGAGAGCGACAGCCTTTCTACGTTCCCCTTGCTGGTACTAGGGAAACAGACCTACCGGCCAGTGTTGTTTTTCGGTTATAAATTAGAGTGCAATGTGCCCGGATAAACCCACAAATGTTGATGTCTCCTTGCTTTTGTTTGTTTTTAAATTTAATTTATATTTATTATTAGAGTAATATTCCATTGTGTACGTGGACCACTTCTTCTTGGTGCATTCCTCGGTTGATGGACATTTTCATTTCTTCCAAGCGCTGCCTATGGTAAATATTGCTGGCATACAGGTTTCCCAGCCTGTGACTTTTTGATTCTCATTTTCTCAGGTGATAGGCCAAGCAGTGGTTGTGATTGATGGACTGGTAGTTCATTGTTTCCCTTTTCAAAGCACCTACATTGTGTTTTCATTAGTGGCTCTTTACATGCCCCCCCTTACAACCGAGGGTACGCATTTCTCCACACTCCCTTCACCGTTTATTTTTTGCAGCATTTTTCCTAATGGCCATTCTGACTGCTGTGAGCTGATAGGGTTTTGTAATGTGGGTATGCATGTCATGAAAATTTTTAAAATTCATCATATTCCTATGCCTTTATCTTTTCTCTTAAAAGAAAAAACCGTGAGTACAATATAGCTCTTGAAATTGTCTTCTTCGAAGGTTGCCCTCTTCTGAATTTTTTGGTCGATTTTTGACCCCAGAAATTTTCTGCAGGGCAGGCGCCATTTACAGAACTGCAAGTTGGTGAAAATTTAGTGACCTTTTGCAGTGATTTCAAAGCTGCTGTTGTGGGAAACGTCCACAAGGAGGTAGCATTTCTCCATTCCCCAATCTGGGTTCTAGGGCAGCAGAGCCTTTCTGGAAGTCATTGTCCAGGTTGTAAATTAGAATGGAATTTGCCTGGAGAAATCCCCATAAGTTTATGTCTCATTACTTCTTCTTGGTTTTTAAAATTTTTTAAATCTGGGTAAAGTTTAGAATATTGTTTGTCCTAGGTGTACACAATCTAGTTCATTTGGACATTATGTATGTCTATTAATGTACAGATCCTCTTCCCATATAAAATATTACAGTGTTCCGTCGACCTCCCTTGCTATATGTTCGATCTTTTTGATACATGTATATAATATGTATTTGAATATGTATAGTAACACTAATCTTCATTTCTCAATTTCCCCCTCCTTTCCTTTTAGATGAGCATAGTTTGTTTTCTACGCCTGTGAGTGTCTTTCTCTTTGGAAATATGTTCATCTGTGTCAGTTATTAGATAATGCCATAAGTGATAATATAAGATATAGGTCTTTTGCTTTCCGACCTCCTTCATGTTTTGTGATTATCTCCAGGCTCATCTATGGTGCCTCAAAGAGCAGTGCTTCAATGTTTTCCATGGCTAATATTCCATTGTGTACATGGACCACTTCTTCTTGGTGCATTCCTCTGTTGATGGACACTTTCGTTGCTTCCAAGTGTTGCCTATGGTAAATATTGCTGGAGTGCAGGATTGCCAGCCTGCGATTTTTGATTTTCATTTTCTCAGGTGATAGACCCAGCAGTGGGTATGATTGATTGACTGGTATGGTAGCTCAACGTTTACCTTTTCAAGGCACCTCAATTGTGCTTTCATTAGTGGCTCGTACCACGTCCCCCTTAGAATCGAGGGTACGCATTTCTCCACAATCACGTCAGCATTTCTTGTTTGCAGCATTTTTGTTGATGGCCATTCTGACTGGTGTGAGCTGATAGGTTTTTGTAATTTGGGTTTACATGTCTGTAAAAATTCCTACAATTCATCATTTTTCCACGCCTTTTTCTTTTCTGTTAAAAGAAAAAAGAAAAAAAAGTGTGAGTATAATATACCTCTTCAAATTTTCTTTTTGGAAGGTTGCACTCTAGAATATTTTGGTCGATTTTCGACCTCAGTATTTTTTGGAGGGCAGGTGTCATTTACAGACCTGCAATTGGTGAATATTTAGTGACCTTTTGCAGTGGGTTTAAAGCTGCTGTTGTGGGAAACGGCCACAAGGATGCAGCATTTCTCCATTCCCAAATCTGGGTACTAGGGCAGCAGAGCCGTTCTGGAAGTCGTTTGCCTAGGTTGTAAATTTGAATGGAATGTGCCAGGAGAACCCCCCATAAGTTTATGTCTCATTACTCCTAGTTGGTTGTTTTAATTTTTTCAATTGGGGTAATGGTTAGAATGTTGCTTGTCCAAGGTGTACATACTCTGGTTCATCTACATATTCTATATACCTATTTATGTAGAGATCCTCTTCCCGTGTAAATTGTTACACAGTGTTCCGTAAACCTTCCTTGCTATATGGTCGGTCTTTTTGATATATGTATATAATATGTATTTGTATACATATGGTAACGCCAATCTTCATGTATCCATTCCCCCCACCTTTCCTTGTAGATAAGCATAGTTTTTTTTAATAAGTCTGTGATTGACTTTCTCAGTGGAAATATGTTCATTTGTGTCAGTTATTAGAGAACGCGTATAAGTGATATCATAGGATATAGGACTTTTGCTTTCCGACTTACCTCATGTTCTGTGATTATCTCCAAGATCATCTATGGTGTCTCAAAGAGCAGTGTTTCATTGTTTTCCATGGCTAGTATTCATTGTGTACATGGGCCGCTTCTGCTTTTTCCTTTCATCTGTTGATGGACATTTTGGTTGCTTCACTGTCTTGTCTATTGTGAATAAGGCTGCAGTGCAGCTTTTGCAGCCCGGGTCTTCTTCATTCTGGTCTTCTCAGGTGAGAGGCCCATTGGTGCGCCTGCTGGATTGAATGGTACCTCAATTTTTCCTTTTCAACGCAGCTCCTTTCTGTTCTCATTATTAGCGTTTAACCCTTTTACATCTCACCAGCAGCTAGAGGGTACACAGTTCTCTAAAACCTCTTCAGCATTGATTGTTTGTAGACTTTTTGCCAATGGTCAGTCGACGGGTGTGAGTTGAAAACTTTTTGTAGATTAGATTGCATGAGTCTAATACTTCCTGAGGTTGAGCTTTTATCCATTTTCCTTTCTTTAAAAAGAGAGTGAGTACAACTTACCTCTTCATACTAGCTTCATGAACATTTTGCCTGTTTTGAATTTTTTTTATCCATTCCCTACCTCAGCACAATTTTGAGGGCAGGCGTCCTTTACAGCCCTGAGTCCTTGTGAATGGTAAGTGACCATTAGCTGTGGGTTAAAAGCTGCTGTTGCGGGAATCGGCCACAAGGCGGCAGCATTTCTCCTTTACCAAATCTGGTTACTAGGGCAACAGAGCCTTACTGGAAGTGGTGTTCTAGGTTGTAAATTAGAATGGAATGTGCGAGGAAAAAGCCCTTTAAGTTTATGTCTCATTACTTCTTGTTGGTATCTTTAACTTAATTTTTATTTTTTATCACAGCAAACTTGATTACAATGTTTTGTTTGTTCTAGGTGTGCAAGATGTGGTTCTTTCACACATATACATATATCTATTTTTCTTCGGATCCTTTTCCCATGTAGGATACGACACAATGTTGAGTAGTCTTCTCTTGGTATTGCGTAGGTCTTTGGTGATTATATATTTCACATATGTTTGTATCACTCTGTTAACCTCAATACGGTAATGTATCCAATCCTCACACCTTTCCATTTGGTGAACCATAAGTTTTTTTAATGAATCTATGATAGTGTTTCTCTGTGGAAATACCTTTGTTTGTATCATTTTTTAGGTAACACCTATATGTGATATGATAGGATATGTGTCTTTCGCTTTCTCACTTACACCAAGTTGCGTGATTACTTCTAGACTCATCTATGGTGCTGCAAATGGCATTGTTTCATTTTTTCACTAGCTCATATTCCATCTGTACATGTAGCAGTTCTTCATTGTCCACCCATCTGTCGTTGGACTTTTTGGTTACTTCCATATCTTGGCGATTGTTATACTATGCAATGCAGATTTGCGTACCTGTGTCCTTCCAATTCTGTCTTCTTAGGTTATAGGTCCAGGAATAGGTCTGCTGGATCATATGGTAGCTCAATGTTTACCTTTTAAAGGCACCTCTATTCTGTTCGCTTTAGTGGCTCTTTCCAGGTTACGTCCCACTTAAAGCGGAGGGTATGCATTTCTTCCCAGCACCTTCAGCATTTATTCTTTGTAGTTTTTGCTGATGGTTATTCTGAGTGGTGTGAGCTGATACCTCTTTGTGGTTGAATTTGCATGTGTCTCATAATGCGTTGAAATTGAGCTGTAAGACATGTCCTTTTTATTTTTCCAGCTGTGATGAGAGCTTATTTCTTCAAAGTGTTTTCTTAAAGTATGTGTCACCATTTGAAATATTTTGGCCATTATCTCCCTCAAGACATTTTGAGGGCAGGTTTCATTTACAGCCCTGCAGTACTTGTTCATATGAAGTGACCATTAGCTCAGGCTTTAAACCTGCTTTTGCAGGTAACGGCCAGAGAGCGACAGCCTTTCTACGTTCCCCTTGCTGGTACTAGGGAAACAGACCTACCGGCCAGTGTTGTTTTTCGGTTATAAATTAGAGTGCAATGTGCCCGGATAAACCCACAAATGTTGATGTCTCCTTGCTTTTGTTTGTTTTTAAATTTAATTTATATTTATTATTAGAGTAATATTCCATTGTGTACGTGGACCACTTCTTCTTGGTGCATTCCTCGGTTGATGGACATTTTCATTTCTTCCAAGCGCTGCCTATGGTAAATATTGCTGGCATACAGGTTTCCCAGCCTGTGACTTTTTGATTCTCATTTTCTCAGGTGATAGGCCAAGCAGTGGTTGTGATTGATGGACTGGTAGTTCATTGTTTCCCTTTTCAAAGCACCTACATTGTGTTTTCATTAGTGGCTCTTTACATGCCCCCCCTTACAACCGAGGGTACGCATTTCTCCACACTCCCTTCACCGTTTATTTTTTGCAGCATTTTTCCTAATGGCCATTCTGACTGCTGTGAGCTGATAGGGTTTTGTAATGTGGGTATGCATGTCATGAAAATTTTTAAAATTCATCATATTCCTATGCCTTTATCTTTTCTCTTAAAAGAAAAAACCATGTGTACAATATAGCTCTTGAAATTGTCTTCTTCGAAGGTTGCCCTCTTCTGAATTTTTTGGTCGATTTTTGACCCCAGAAATTTTCTGGAGGCCAGGCGCAATTTACAGAACTGCAAGTTGGTGAAAATTTAGTGACCTTTTGCAGTGATTTCAAAGCTGCTGTTGTGGGAAACGTCCACAAGGAGGTAGCATTTCTCCATTCCCCAATCTGGGTTCTAGGGCAGCAGAGCCTTTCTGGAAGTCATTGTCCAGGTTGTAAATTAGAATGGAATTTGCCTGGAGAAATCCCCATAAGTTTATGTCTCATTACTTCTTCTTGGTTTTTAAAATTTTTTAAATCTGGGTAAAGTTTAGAATATTGTTTGTCCTAGGTGTACACAATCTAGTTCATTTGGACATTATGTATGTCTATTAATGTACAGATCCTCTTCCCATATAAAATATTACAGTGTTCCGTCGACCTCCCTTGCTATATGTTCGATCTTTTTGATACATGTATATAATATGTATTTGAATATGTATAGTAACACTAATCTTCATTTCTCAATTTCCCCCCTCCTTTCCTTTTAGATGAGCATAGTTTGTTTTCTACGCCTGTGAGTGTCTTTCTCTTTGGAAATATGTTCATCTGTGTCAGTTATTAGATAATGCCATAAGTGATAATAGAAGATATAGGTCTTTTGCTTTCCGACCTACTTCATGTTTTGTGATTATCTCCAGGCTCATCTATGGTGCCTCAAAGAGCAGTGCTTCAATGTTTTCCATGGCTAATATTCCATTGTGTACATGGACCACTTCTTCTTGGTGCATTCCTCTGTTGATGGACACTTTCGTTGCTTCCAAGTGTTGCCTATGGTAAATATTGCTGGAGTGCAGGATCGCCAGCCTGCGATTTTTGATTTTCATTTTCTCAGGTGATAGACCCAGCAGTGGGTATGATTGATTGACTGGTATGGTAGCTCAACGTTTACCTTTTCAAGGCACCTCAATTGTGCTTTCATTAGTGGCTCGTACCACGTCCCCCTTAGAATCGAGGGTACGCATTTCTCCACAATCACGTCAGCATTTCTTGTTTGCAGCATTTTTGTTGATGGCCATTCTGACTGGTGTGAGCTGATAGGTTTTTGTAATTTGGGTTTACATGTCTGTAAAAATTCCTACAATTCATCATTTTTCCACGCCTTTTTCTTTTCTGTTAAAAGAAAAAAGAAAAAAAAGTGTGAGTATAATATACCTCTTCAAATTTTCTTTTTGGAAGGTTGCACTCTAGAATATTTTGGTCGATTTTCGACCTCAGTATTTTTTGGAGGGCAGGTGTCATTTACAGACCTGCAATTGGTGAATATTTAGTGACCTTTTGCAGTGGGTTTAAAGCTGCTGTTGTGGGAAACGGCCACAAGGATGCAGCATTTCTCCATTCCCAAATCTGGGTACTAGGGCAGCAGAGCCGTTCTGGAAGTCGTTTGCCTAGGTTGTAAATTTGAATGGAATGTACCAGGAGAACCCCCCATAAGTTTATGTCTCATTACTCCTAGTTGGTTGTTTTAATTTTTTCAATTGGGGTAATGGTTAGAATGTTGCTTGTCCAAGGTGTACATACTCTGGTTCATCTACATATTCTATATACCTATTTATGTAGAGATCCTCTTCCCGTGTAAATTGTTACACAGTGTTCCGTAAACCTTCCTTGCTATATGGTCGGTCTTTTTGATATATGTATATAATATGTATTTGTATACATATGGTAACGCCAATCTTCATGTATCCATTCCCCCCACCTTTCCTTGTAGATAAGCATAGTTTTTTTTAATAAGTCTGTGATTGACTTTCTCAGTGGAAATATGTTCATTTGTGTCAGTTATTAGAGAACGCGTATAAGTGATATCATAGGATATAGGACTTTTGCTTTCCGACTTACCTCATGTTCTGTGATTATCTCCAAGATCATCTATGGTGTCTCAAAGAGCAGTGTTTCATTGTTTTCCATGGCTAGTATTCATTGTGTACATGGGCCGCTTCTGCTTTTTCCTTTCATCTGTTGATGGACATTTTGGTTGCTTCACTGTCTTGTCTATTGTGAATAAGGCTGCAGTGCAGCTTTTGCAGCCCGGGTCTTCTTCATTCTGGTCTTCTCAGGTGAGAGGCCCATTGGTGCGCCTGCTGGATTGAATGGTACCTCAATTTTTCCTTTTCAACGCAGCTCCTTTCTGTTCTCATTATTAGCGTTTAACCCTTTTACATCTCACCAGCAGCTAGAGGGTACACAGTTCTCTAAAACCTCTTCAGCATTGATTGTTTGTAGACTTTTTGCCAATGGTCAGTCGACGGGTGTGAGTTGAAAACTTTTTGTAGATTAGATTGCATGAGTCTAATACTTCCTGAGGTTGAGCTTTTATCCATTTTCCTTTCTTTAAAAAGAGAGTGAGTACAACTTACCTCTTCATACTAGCTTCGTGAACATTTTGCCTGTTTTGAATTTTTTTTATCCATTCCCTACCTCAGCACAATTTTGAGGGCAGGCGTCCTTTACAGCCCTGAGTCCTTGTGAATGGTAAGTGACCATTAGCTGTGGGTTAAAAGCTGCTGTTGCGGGAATCGGCCACAAGGCGGCAGCATTTCTCCTTTACCAAATCTGGTTACTAGGGCAACAGAGCCTTACTGGAAGTGGTGTTCTAGGTTGTAAATTAGAATGGAATGTGCGAGGAAAAAGCCCTTTAAGTTTATGTCTCATTACTTCTTGTTGGTATCTTTAACTTAATTTTTATTTTTTATCACAGCAAACTTGATTACAATGTTTTGTTTGTTCTAGGTGTGCAAGATGTGGTTCTTTCACACATATACATATATCTATTTTTCTTCGGATCCTTTTCCCATGTAGGATACGACACAATGTTGAGTAGTCTTCTCTTGGTATTGCGTAGGTCTTTGGTGATTATATATTTCACATATGTTTGTATCACTCTGTTAACCTCAATACGGTAATGTATCCAATCCTCACACCTTTCCAT
Organism: Balaenoptera borealis; assembly: GCF_965194805.1. Taxonomy (NCBI): domain Eukaryota; kingdom Metazoa; phylum Chordata; class Mammalia; order Artiodactyla; family Balaenopteridae; genus Balaenoptera; species Balaenoptera borealis. Next base: position 113,967 of record NW_028123116.1, on the reverse strand, counting down.
TTGGTGAACCATAAGTTTTTTTAATGAATCTATGATAGTGTTTCTCTGTGGAAATACCTTTGTTTGTATCATTTTTTAGGTAACACCTATATGTGATATGATAGGATATGTGTCTTTCGCTTTCTCACTTACACCAAGTTGCGTGATTACTTCTAGACTCATCTATGGTGCTGCAAATGGCATTGTTTCATTTTTTCACTAGCTCATATTCCATCTGTACATGTAGCAGTTCTTCATTGTCCACCCATCTGTCGTTGGACTTTTTGGTTACTTCCATATCTTGGCGATTGTTATACTATGCAATGCAGATTTGCGTACCTGTGTCCTTCCAATTCTGTCTTCTTAGGTTATAGGTCCAGGAATAGGTCTGCTGGATCATATGGTAGCTCAATGTTTACCTTTTAAAGGCACCTCTATTCTGTTCGCTTTAGTGGCTCTTTCCAGGTTACGTCCCACTTAAAGCGGAGGGTATGCATTTCTTCCCAGCACCTTCAGCATTTATTCTTTGTAGTTTTTGCTGATGGTTATTCTGAGTGGTGTGAGCTGATACCTCTTTGTGGTTGAATTTGCATGTGTCTCATAATGGGTTGAAATTGAGCTGTAAGACATGTCCTTTTTATTTTTCCAGCTGTGATGAGAGCTTATTTCTTCAAAGTGTTTTCTTAAAGTATGTGTCACCATTTGAAATATTTTGGCCATTATCTCCCTCAAGACATTTTGAGGGCAGGTTTCATTTACAGCCCTGCAGTACTTGTTCATATGAAGTGACCATTAGCTCAGGCTTTAAACCTGCTTTTGCAGGTAACGGCCAGAGAGCGACAGCCTTTCTACGTTCCCCTTGCTGGTACTAGGGAAACAGACCTACCGGCCAGTGTTGTTTTTCGGTTATAAATTAGAGTGCAATGTGCCCGGATAAACCCACAAATGTTGATGTCTCCTTGCTTTTGTTTGTTTTTAAATTTAATTTATATTTATTATTAGAGTAATATTCCATTGTGTACGTGGACCACTTCTTCTTGGTGCATTCCTCGGTTGATGGACATTTTCATTTCTTCCAAGCGCTGCCTATGGTAAATATTGCTGGCATACAGGTTTCCCAGCCTGTGACTTTTTGATTCTCATTTTCTCAGGTGATAGGCCAAGCAGTGGTTGTGATTGATGGACTGGTAGTTCATTGTTTCCCTTTTCAAAGCACCTACATTGTGTTTTCATTAGTGGCTCTTTACATGCCCCCCCTTACAACCGAGGGTACGCATTTCTCCACACTCCCTTCACCGTTTATTTTTTGCAGCATTTTTCCTAATGGCCATTCTGACTGCTGTGAGCTGATAGGGTTTTGTAATGTGGGTATGCATGTCATGAAAATTTTTAAAATTCATCATATTCCTATGCCTTTATCTTTTCTCTTAAAAGAAAAAACCGTGAGTACAATATAGCTCTTGAAATTGTCTTCTTCGAAGGTTGCCCTCTTCTGAATTTTTTGGTCGATTTTTGACCCCAGAAATTTTCTGCAGGGCAGGCGCCATTTACAGAACTGCAAGTTGGTGAAAATTTAGTGACCTTTTGCAGTGATTTCAAAGCTGCTGTTGTGGGAAACGTCCACAAGGAGGTAGCATTTCTCCATTCCCCAATCTGGGTTCTAGGGCAGCAGAGCCTTTCTGGAAGTCATTGTCCAGGTTGTAAATTAGAATGGAATTTGCCTGGAGAAATCCCCATAAGTTTATGTCTCATTACTTCTTCTTGGTTTTTAAAATTTTTTAAATCTGGGTAAAGTTTAGAATATTGTTTGTCCTAGGTGTACACAATCTAGTTCATTTGGACATTATGTATGTCTATTAATGTACAGATCCTCTTCCCATATAAAATATTACAGTGTTCCGTCGACCTCCCTTGCTATATGTTCGATCTTTTTGATACATGTATATAATATGTATTTGAATATGTATAGTAACACTAATCTTCATTTCTCAATTTCCCCCTCCTTTCCTTTTAGATGAGCATAGTTTGTTTTCTACGCCTGTGAGTGTCTTTCTCTTTGGAAATATGTTCATCTGTGTCAGTTATTAGATAATGCCATAAGTGATAATATAAGATATAGGTCTTTTGCTTTCCGACCTACTTCATGTTTTGTGATTATCTCCAGGCTCATCTATGGTGCCTCAAAGAGCAGTGCTTCAATGTTTTCCATGGCTAATATTCCATTGTGTACATGGACCACTTCTTCTTGGTGCATTCCTCTGTTGATGGACACTTTCGTTGCTTCCAAGTGTTGCCTATGGTAAATATTGCTGGAGTGCAGGATTGCCAGCCTGCGATTTTTGATTTTCATTTTCTCAGGTGATAGACCCAGCAGTGGGTATGATTGATTGACTGGTATGGTAGCTCAACGTTTACCTTTTCAAGGCACCTCAATTGTGCTTTCATTAGTGGCTCGTACCACGTCCCCCTTAGAATCGAGGGTACGCATTTCTCCACAATCACGTCAGCATTTCTTGTTTGCAGCATTTTTGTTGATGGCCATTCTGACTGGTGTGAGCTGATAGGTTTTTGTAATTTGGGTTTACATGTCTGTAAAAATTCCTACAATTCATCATTTTTCCACGCCTTTTTCTTTTCTGTTAAAAGAAAAAAGAAAAAAAAGTGTGAGTATAATATACCTCTTCAAATTTTCTTTTTGGAAGGTTGCACTCTAGAATATTTTGGTCGATTTTCGACCTCAGTATTTTTTGGAGGGCAGGTGTCATTTACAGACCTGCAATTGGTGAATATTTAGTGACCTTTTGCAGTGGGTTTAAAGCTGCTGTTGTGGGAAACGGCCACAAGGATGCAGCATTTCTCCATTCCCAAATCTGGGTACTAGGGCAGCAGAGCCGTTCTGGAAGTCGTTTGCCTAGGTTGTAAATTTGAATGGAATGTGCCAGGAGAACCCCCCATAAGTTTATGTCTCATTACTCCTAGTTGGTTGTTTTAATTTTTTCAATTGGGGTAATGGTTAGAATGTTGCTTGTCCAAGGTGTACATACTCTGGTTCATCTACATATTCTATATACCTATTTATGTAGAGATCCTCTTCCCGTGTAAATTGTTACACAGTGTTCCGTAAACCTTCCTTGCTATATGGTCGGTCTTTTTGATATATGTATATAATATGTATTTGTATACATATGGTAACGCCAATCTTCATGTATCCATTCCCCCCACCTTTCCTTGTAGATAAGCATAGTTTTTTTTAATAAGTCTGTGATTGACTTTCTCAGTGGAAATATGTTCATTTGTGTCAGTTATTAGAGAACGCGTATAAGTGATATCATAGGATATAGGACTTTTGCTTTCCGACTTACCTCATGTTCTGTGATTATCTCCAAGATCATCTATGGTGTCTCAAAGAGCAGTGTTTCATTGTTTTCCATGGCTAGTATTCATTGTGTACATGGGCCGCTTCTGCTTTTTCCTTTCATCTGTTGATGGACATTTTGGTTGCTTCACTGTCTTGTCTATTGTGAATAAGGCTGCAGTGCAGCTTTTGCAGCCCGGGTCTTCTTCATTCTGGTCTTCTCAGGTGAGAGGCCCATTGGTGCGCCTGCTGGATTGAATGGTACCTCAATTTTTCCTTTTCAACGCAGCTCCTTTCTGTTCTCATTATTAGCGTTTAACCCTTTTACATCTCACCAGCAGCTAGAGGGTACACAGTTCTCTAAAACCTCTTCAGCATTGATTGTTTGTAGACTTTTTGCCAATGGTCAGTCGACGGGTGTGAGTTGAAAACTTTTTGTAGATTAGATTGCATGAGTCTAATACTTCCTGAGGTTGAGCTTTTATCCATTTTCCTTTCTTTAAAAAGAGAGTGAGTACAACTTACCTCTTCATACTAGCTTCGTGAACATTTTGCCTGTTTTGAATTTTTTTTATCCATTCCCTACCTCAGCACAATTTTGAGGGCAGGCGTCCTTTACAGCCCTGAGTCCTTGTGAATGGTAAGTGACCATTAGCTGTGGGTTAAAAGCTGCTGTTGCGGGAATCGGCCACAAGGCGGCAGCATTTCTCCTTTACCAAATCTGGTTACTAGGGCAACAGAGCCTTACTGGAAGTGGTGTTCTAGGTTGTAAATTAGAATGGAATGTGCGAGGAAAAAGCCCTTTAAGTTTATGTCTCATTACTTCTTGTTGGTATCTTTAACTTAATTTTTATTTTTTATCACAGCAAACTTGATTACAATGTTTTGTTTGTTCTAGGTGTGCAAGATGTGGTTCTTTCACACATATACATATATCTATTTTTCTTCGGATCCTTTTCCCATGTAGGATACGACACAATGTTGAGTAGTCTTCTCTTGGTATTGCGTAGGTCTTTGGTGATTATATATTTCACATATGTTTGTATCACTCTGTTAACCTCAATACGGTAATGTATCCAATCCTCACACCTTTCCATTTGGTGAACCATAAGTTTTTTTAATGAATCTATGATAGTGTTTCTCTGTGGAAATACCTTTGTTTGTATCATTTTTTAGGTAACACCTATATGTGATATGATAGGATATGTGTCTTTCGCTTTCTCACTTACACCAAGTTGCGTGATTACTTCTAGACTCATCTATGGTGCTGCAAATGGCATTGTTTCATTTTTTCACTAGCTCATATTCCATCTGTACATGTAGCAGTTCTTCATTGTCCACCCATCTGTCGTTGGACTTTTTGGTTACTTCCATATCTTGGCGATTGTTATACTATGCAATGCAGATTTGCGTACCTGTGTCCTTCCAATTCTGTCTTCTTAGGTTATAGGTCCAGGAATAGGTCTGCTGGATCATATGGTAGCTCAATGTTTACCTTTTAAAGGCACCTCTATTCTGTTCGCTTTAGTGGCTCTTTCCAGGTTACGTCCCACTTAAAGCGGAGGGTATGCATTTCTTCCCAGCACCTTCAGCATTTATTCTTTGTAGTTTTTGCTGATGGTTATTCTGAGTGGTGTGAGCTGATACCTCTTTGTGGTTGAATTTGCATGTGTCTCATAATGCGTTGAAATTGAGCTGTAAGACATGTCCTTTTTATTTTTCCAGCTGTGATGAGAGCTTATTTCTTCAAAGTGTTTTCTTAAAGTATGTGTCACCATTTGAAATATTTTGGCCATTATCTCCCTCAAGACATTTTGAGGGCAGGTTTCATTTACAGCCCTGCAGTACTTGTTCATATGAAGTGACCATTAGCTCAGGCTTTAAACCTGCTTTTGCAGGTAACGGCCAGAGAGCGACAGCCTTTCTACGTTCCCCTTGCTGGTACTAGGGAAACAGACCTACCGGCCAGTGTTGTTTTTCGGTTATAAATTAGAGTGCAATGTGCCCGGATAAACCCACAAATGTTGATGTCTCCTTGCTTTTGTTTGTTTTTAAATTTAATTTATATTTATTATTAGAGTAATATTCCATTGTGTACGTGGACCACTTCTTCTTGGTGCATTCCTCGGTTGATGGACATTTTCATTTCTTCCAAGCGCTGCCTATGGTAAATATTGCTGGCATACAGGTTTCCCAGCCTGTGACTTTTTGATTCTCATTTTCTCAGGTGATAGGCCAAGCAGTGGTTGTGATTGATGGACTGGTAGTTCATTGTTTCCCTTTTCAAAGCACCTACATTGTGTTTTCATTAGTGGCTCTTTACATGCCCCCCCTTACAACCGAGGGTACGCATTTCTCCACACTCCCTTCACCGTTTATTTTTTGCAGCATTTTTCCTAATGGCCATTCTGACTGCTGTGAGCTGATAGGGTTTTGTAATGTGGGTATGCATGTCATGAAAATTTTTAAAATTCATCATATTCCTATGCCTTTATCTTTTCTCTTAAAAGAAAAAACCATGTGTACAATATAGCTCTTGAAATTGTCTTCTTCGAAGGTTGCCCTCTTCTGAATTTTTTGGTCGATTTTTGACCCCAGAAATTTTCTGGAGGCCAGGCGCAATTTACAGAACTGCAAGTTGGTGAAAATTTAGTGACCTTTTGCAGTGATTTCAAAGCTGCTGTTGTGGGAAACGTCCACAAGGAGGTAGCATTTCTCCATTCCCCAATCTGGGTTCTAGGGCAGCAGAGCCTTTCTGGAAGTCATTGTCCAGGTTGTAAATTAGAATGGAATTTGCCTGGAGAAATCCCCATAAGTTTATGTCTCATTACTTCTTCTTGGTTTTTAAAATTTTTTAAATCTGGGTAAAGTTTAGAATATTGTTTGTCCTAGGTGTACACAATCTAGTTCATTTGGACATTATGTATGTCTATTAATGTACAGATCCTCTTCCCATATAAAATATTACAGTGTTCCGTCGACCTCCCTTGCTATATGTTCGATCTTTTTGATACATGTATATAATATGTATTTGAATATGTATAGTAACACTAATCTTCATTTCTCAATTTCCCCCCTCCTTTCCTTTTAGATGAGCATAGTTTGTTTTCTACGCCTGTGAGTGTCTTTCTCTTTGGAAATATGTTCATCTGTGTCAGTTATTAGATAATGCCATAAGTGATAATAGAAGATATAGGTCTTTTGCTTTCCGACCTACTTCATGTTTTGTGATTATCTCCAGGCTCATCTATGGTGCCTCAAAGAGCAGTGCTTCAATGTTTTCCATGGCTAATATTCCATTGTGTACATGGACCACTTCTTCTTGGTGCATTCCTCTGTTGATGGACACTTTCGTTGCTTCCAAGTGTTGCCTATGGTAAATATTGCTGGAGTGCAGGATCGCCAGCCTGCGATTTTTGATTTTCATTTTCTCAGGTGATAGACCCAGCAGTGGGTATGATTGATTGACTGGTATGGTAGCTCAACGTTTACCTTTTCAAGGCACCTCAATTGTGCTTTCATTAGTGGCTCGTACCACGTCCCCCTTAGAATCGAGGGTACGCATTTCTCCACAATCACGTCAGCATTTCTTGTTTGCAGCATTTTTGTTGATGGCCATTCTGACTGGTGTGAGCTGATAGGTTTTTGTAATTTGGGTTTACATGTCTGTAAAAATTCCTACAATTCATCATTTTTCCACGCCTTTTTCTTTTCTGTTAAAAGAAAAAAGAAAAAAAAGTGTGAGTATAATATACCTCTTCAAATTTTCTTTTTGGAAGGTTGCACTCTAGAATATTTTGGTCGATTTTCGACCTCAGTATTTTTTGGAGGGCAGGTGTCATTTACAGACCTGCAATTGGTGAATATTTAGTGACCTTTTGCAGTGGGTTTAAAGCTGCTGTTGTGGGAAACGGCCACAAGGATGCAGCATTTCTCCATTCCCAAATCTGGGTACTAGGGCAGCAGAGCCGTTCTGGAAGTCGTTTGCCTAGGTTGTAAATTTGAATGGAATGTGCCAGGAGAACCCCCCATAAGTTTATGTCTCATTACTCCTAGTTGGTTGTTTTAATTTTTTCAATTGGGGTAATGGTTAGAATGTTGCTTGTCCAAGGTGTACATACTCTGGTTCATCTACATATTCTATATACCTATTTATGTAGAGATCCTCTTCCCGTGTAAATTGTTACACAGTGTTCCGTAAACCTTCCTTGCTATATGGTCGGTCTTTTTGATATATGTATATAATATGTATTTGTATACATATGGTAACGCCAATCTTCATGTATCCATTCCCCCCACCTTTCCTTGTAGATAAGCATAGTTTTTTTTAATAAGTCTGTGATTGACTTTCTCAGTGGAAATATGTTCATTTGTGTCAGTTATTAGAGAACGCGTATAAGTGATATCATAGGATATAGGACTTTTGCTTTCCGACTTACCTCATGTTCTGTGATTATCTCCAAGATCATCTATGGTGTCTCAAAGAGCAGTGTTTCATTGTTTTCCATGGCTAGTATTCATTGTGTACATGGGCCGCTTCTGCTTTTTCCTTTCATCTGTTGATGGACATTTTGGTTGCTTCACTGTCTTGTCTATTGTGAATAAGGCTGCAGTGCAGCTTTTGCAGCCCGGGTCTTCTTCATTCTGGTCTTCTCAGGTGAGAGGCCCATTGGTGCGCCTGCTGGATTGAATGGTACCTCAATTTTTCCTTTTCAACGCAGCTCCTTTCTGTTCTCATTATTAGCGTTTAACCCTTTTACATCTCACCAGCAGCTAGAGGGTACACAGTTCTCTAAAACCTCTTCAGCATTGATTGTTTGTAGACTTTTTGCCAATGGTCAGTCGACGGGTGTGAGTTGAAAACTTTTTGTAGATTAGATTGCATGAGTCTAATACTTCCTGAGGTTGAGCTTTTATCCATTTTCCTTTCTTTAAAAAGAGAGTGAGTACAACTTACCTCTTCATACTAGCTTCGTGAACATTTTGCCTGTTTTGAATTTTTTTTATCCATTCCCTACCTCAGCACAATTTTGAGGGCAGGCGTCCTTTACAGCCCTGAGTCCTTGTGAATGGTAAGTGACCATTAGCTGTGGGTTAAAAGCTGCTGTTGCGGGAATCGGCCACAAGGCGGCAGCATTTCTCCTTTACCAAATCTGGTTACTAGGGCAACAGAGCCTTACTGGAAGTGGTGTTCTAGGTTGTAAATTAGAATGGAATGTGCGAGGAAAAAGCCCTTTAAGTTTATGTCTCATTACTTCTTGTTGGTATCTTTAACTTAATTTTTATTTTTTATCACAGCAAACTTGATTACAATGTTTTGTTTGTTCTAGGTGTGCAAGATGTGGTTCTTTCACACATATACATATATCTATTTTTCTTCGGATCCTTTTCCCATGTAGGATACGACACAATGTTGAGTAGTCTTCTCTTGGTATTGCGTAGGTCTTTGGTGATTATATATTTCACATATGTTTGTATCACTCTGTTAACCTCAATACGGTAATGTATCCAATCCTCACACCTTTCCATTTGGTGAACCATAAGTTTTTTTAATGAATCTATGATAGTGTTTCTCTGTGGAAATACCTTTGTTTGTATCATTTTTTAGGTAACACCTATATGTGATATGATAGGATATGTGTCTTTCGCTTTCTCACTTACACCAAGTTGCGTGATTACTTCTAGACTCATCTATGGTGCTGCAAATGGCATTGTTTCATTTTTTCACTAGCTCATATTCCATCTGTACATGTAGCAGTTCTTCATTGTCCACCCATCTGTCGTTGGACTTTTTGGTTACTTCCATATCTTGGCGATTGTTATACTATGCAATGCAGATTTGCGTACCTGTGTCCTTCCAATTCTGTCTTCTTAGGTTATAGGTCCAGGAATAGGTCTGCTGGATCATATGGTAGCTCAATGTTTACCTTTTAAAGGCACCTCTATTCTGTTCGCTTTAGTGGCTCTTTCCAGGTTACGTCCCACTTAAAGCGGAGGGTATGCATTTCTTCCCAGCACCTTCAGCATTTATTCTTTGTAGTTTTTGCTGATGGTTATTCTGAGTGGTGTGAGCTGATACCTCTTTGTGGTTGAATTTGCATGTGTCTCATAATGCGTTGAAATTGAGCTGTAAGACATGTCCTTTTTATTTTTCCAGCTGTGATGAGAGCTTATTTCTTCAAAGTGTTTTCTTAAAGTATGTGTCACCATTTGAAATATTTTGGCCATTATCTCCCTCAAGACATTTTGAGGGCAGGTTTCATTTACAGCCCTGCAGTACTTGTTCATATGAAGTGACCATTAGCTCAGGCTTTAAACCTGCTTTTGCAGGTAACGGCCAGAGAGCGACAGCCTTTCTACGTTCCCCTTGCTGGTACTAGGGAAACAGACCTACCGGCCAGTGTTGTTTTTCGGTTATAAATTAGAGTGCAATGTGCCCGGATAAACCCACAAATGTTGATGTCTCCTTGCTTTTGTTTGTTTTTAAATTTAATTTATATTTATTATTAGAGTAATATTCCATTGTGTACGTGGACCACTTCTTCTTGGTGCATTCCTCGGTTGATGGACATTTTCATTTCTTCCAAGCGCTGCCTATGGTAAATATTGCTGGCATACAGGTTTCCCAGCCTGTGACTTTTTGATTCTCATTTTCTCAGGTGATAGGCCAAGCAGTGGTTGTGATTGATGGACTGGTAGTTCATTGTTTCCCTTTTCAAAGCACCTACATTGTGTTTTCATTAGTGGCTCTTTACATGCCCCCCCTTACAACCGAGGGTACGCATTTCTCCACACTCCCTTCACCGTTTATTTTTTGCAGCATTTTTCCTAATGGCCATTCTGACTGCTGTGAGCTGATAGGGTTTTGTAATGTGGGTATGCATGTCATGAAAATTTTTAAAATTCATCATATTCCTATGCCTTTATCTTTTCTCTTAAAAGAAAAAACCATGTGTACAATATAGCTCTTGAAATTGTCTTCTTCGAAGGTTGCCCTCTTCTGAATTTTTTGGTCGATTTTTGACCCCAGAAATTTTCTGGAGGCCAGGCGCAATTTACAGAACTGCAAGTTGGTGAAAATTTAGTGACCTTTTGCAGTGATTTCAAAGCTGCTGTTGTGGGAAACGTCCACAAGGAGGTAGCATTTCTCCATTCCCCAATCTGGGTTCTAGGGCAGCAGAGCCTTTCTGGAAGTCATTGTCCAGGTTGTAAATTAGAATGGAATTTGCCTGGAGAAATCCCCATAAGTTTATGTCTCATTACTTCTTCTTGGTTTTTAAAATTTTTTAAATCTGGGTAAAGTTTAGAATATTGTTTGTCCTAGGTGTACACAATCTAGTTCATTTGGACATTATGTATGTCTATTAATGTACAGATCCTCTTCCCATATAAAATATTACAGTGTTCCGTCGACCTCCCTTGCTATATGTTCGATCTTTTTGATACATGTATATAATATGTATTTGAATATGTATAGTAACACTAATCTTCATTTCTCAATTTCCCCCCTCCTTTCCTTTTAGATGAGCATAGTTTGTTTTCTACGCCTGTGAGTGTCTTTCTCTTTGGAAATATGTTCATCTGTGTCAGTTATTAGATAATGCCATAAGTGATAATAGAAGATATAGGTCTTTTGCTTTCCGACCTCCTTCATGTTTTGTGATTATCTCCAGGCTCATCTATGGTGCCTCAAAGAGCAGTGCTTCAATGTTTTCCATGGCTAATATTCCATTGTGTACATGGACCACTTCTTCTTGGTGCATTCCTCTGTTGATGGACACTTTCGTTGCTTCCAAGTGTTGCCTATGGTAAATATTGCTGGAGTGCAGGATCGCCAGCCTGCGATTTTTGATTTTCATTTTCTCAGGTGATAGACCCAGCAGTGGGTATGATTGATTGACTGGTATGGTAGCTCAACGTTTACCTTTTCAAGGCACCTCAATTGTGCTTTCATTAGTGGCTCGTACCACGTCCCCCTTAGAATCGAGGGTACGCATTTCTCCACAATCACGTCAGCATTTCTTGTTTGCAGCATTTTTGTTGATGGCCATTCTGACTGGTGTGAGCTGATAGGTTTTTGTAATTTGGGTTTACATGTCTGTAAAAATTCCTACAATTCATCATTTTTCCACGCCTTTTTCTTTTCTGTTAAAAGAAAAAAGAAAAAAAAGTGTGAGTATAATATACCTCTTCAAATTTTCTTTTTGGAAGGTTGCACTCTAGAATATTTTGGTCGATTTTCGACCTCAGTATTTTTTGGAGGGCAGGTGTCATTTACAGACCTGCAATTGGTGAATATTTAGTGACCTTTTGCAGTGGGTTTAAAGCTGCTGTTGTGGGAAACGGCCACAAGGATGCAGCATTTCTCCATTCCCAAATCTGGGTACTAGGGCAGCAGAGCCGTTCTGGAAGTCGTTTGCCTAGGTTGTAAATTTGAATGGAATGTGCCAGGAGAACCCCCCATAAGTTTATGTCTCATTACTCCTAGTTGGTTGTTTTAATTTTTTCAATTGGGGTAATGGTTAGAATGTTGCTTGTCCAAGGTGTACATACTCTGGTTCATCTACATATTCTATATACCTATTTATGTAGAGATCCTCTTCCCGTGTAAATTGTTACACAGTGTTCCGTAAACCTTCCTTGCTATATGGTCGGTCTTTTTGATATATGTATATAATATGTATTTGTATACATATGGTAACGCCAATCTTCATGTATCCATTCCCCCCACCTTTCCTTGTAGATAAGCATAGTTTTTTTTAATAAGTCTGTGATTGACTTTCTCAGTGGAAATATGTTCATTTGTGTCAGTTATTAGAGAATGCGTATAAGTGATATCATAGGATATAGGACTTTTGCTTTCCGACTTACCTCATGTTCTGTGATTATCTCCAAGATCATCTATGGTGTCTCAAAGAGCAGTGTTTCATTGTTTTCCATGGCTAGTATTCATTGTGTACATGGGCCGCTTCTGCTTTTTCCTTTCATCTGTTGATGGACATTTTGGTTGCTTCACTGTCTTGTCTATTGTGAATAAGGCTGCAGTGCAGCTTTTGCAGCCCGGGTCTTCTTCATTCTGGTCTTCTCAGGTGAGAGGCCCATTGGTGCGCCTGCTGGATTGAATGGTACCTCAATTTTTCCTTTTCAACGCAGCTCCTTTCTGTTCTCATTATTAGCGTTTAACCCTTTTACATCTCACCAGCAGCTAGAGGGTACACAGTTCTCTAAAACCTCTTCAGCATTGATTGTTTGTAGACTTTTTGCCAATGGTCAGTCGACGGGTGTGAGTTGAAAACTTTTTGTAGATTAGATTGCATGAGTCTAATACTTCCTGAGGTTGAGCTTTTATCCATTTTCCTTTCTTTAAAAAGAGAGTGAGTACAACTTACCTCTTCATACTAGCTTCGTGAACATTTTGCCTGTTTTGAATTTTTTTTATCCATTCCCTACCTCAGCACAATTTTGAGGGCAGGCGTCCTTTACAGCCCTGAGTCCTTGTGAATGGTAAGTGACCATTAGCTGTGGGTTAAAAGCTGCTGTTGCGGGAATCGGCCACAAGGCGGCAGCATTTCTCCTTTACCAAATCTGGTTACTAGGGCAACAGAGCCTTACTGGAAGTGGTGTTCTAGGTTGTAAATTAGAATGGAATGTGCGAGGAAAAAGCCCTTTAAGTTTATGTCTCATTACTTCTTGTTGGTATCTTTAACTTAATTTTTATTTTTTATCACAGCAAACTTGATTACAATGTTTTGTTTGTTCTAGGTGTGCAAGATGTGGTTCTTTCACACATATACATATATCTATTTTTCTTCGGATCCTTTTCCCATGTAGGATACGACACAATGTTGAGTAGTCTTCTCTTGGTATTGCGTAGGTCTTTGGTGATTATATATTTCACATATGTTTGTATCACTCTGTTAACCTCAATACGGTAATGTATCCAATCCTCACACCTTTCCATTTGGTGAACCATAAGTTTTTTTAATGAATCTATGATAGTGTTTCTCTGTGGAAATACCTTTGTTTGTATCATTTTTTAGGTAACACCTATATGTGATATGATAGGATATGTGTCTTTCGCTTTCTCACTTACACCAAGTTGCGTGATTACTTCTAGACTCATCTATGGTGCTGCAAATGGCATTGTTTCATTTTTTCACTAGCTCATATTCCATCTGTACATGTAGCAGTTCTTCATTGTCCACCCATCTGTCGTTGGACTTTTTGGTTACTTCCATATCTTGGCGATTGTTATACTATGCAATGCAGATTTGCGTACCTGTGTCCTTCCAATTCTGTCTTCTTAGGTTATAGGTCCAGGAATAGGTCTGCTGGATCATATGGTAGCTCAATGTTTACCTTTTAAAGGCACCTCTATTCTGTTCGCTTTAGTGGCTCTTTCCAGGTTACGTCCCACTTAAAGCGGAGGGTATGCATTTCTTCCCAGCACCTTCAGCATTTATTCTTTGTAGTTTTTGCTGATGGTTATTCTGAGTGGTGTGAGCTGATACCTCTTTGTGGTTGAATTTGCATGTGTCTCATAATGGGTTGAAATTGAGCTGTAAGACATGTCCTTTTTATTTTTCCAGCTGTGATGAGAGCTTATTTCTTCAAAGTGTTTTCTTAAAGTATGTGTCACCATTTGAAATATTTTGGCCATTATCTCCCTCAAGACATTTTGAGGGCAGGTTTCATTTACAGCCCTGCAGTACTTGTTCATATGAAGTGACCATTAGCTCAGGCTTTAAACCTGCTTTTGCAGGTAACGGCCAGAGAGCGACAGCCTTTCTACGTTCCCCTTGCTGGTACTAGGGAAACAGACCTACCGGCCAGTGTTGTTTTTCGGTTATAAATTAGAGTGCAATGTGCCCGGATAAACCCACAAATGTTGATGTCTCCTTGCTTTTGTTTGTTTTTAAATTTAATTTATATTTATTATTAGAGTAATATTCCATTGTGTACGTGGACCACTTCTTCTTGGTGCATTCCTCGGTTGATGGACATTTTCATTTCTTCCAAGCGCTGCCTATGGTAAATATTGCTGGCATACAGGTTTCCCAGCCTGTGACTTTTTGATTCTCATTTTCTCAGGTGATAGGCCAAGCAGTGGTTGTGATTGATGGACTGGTAGTTCATTGTTTCCCTTTTCAAAGCACCTACATTGTGTTTTCATTAGTGGCTCTTTACATGCCCCCCCTTACAACCGAGGGTACGCATTTCTCCACACTCCCTTCACCGTTTATTTTTTGCAGCATTTTTCCTAATGGCCATTCTGACTGCTGTGAGCTGATAGGGTTTTGTAATGTGGGTATGCATGTCATGAAAATTTTTAAAATTCATCATATTCCTATGCCTTTATCTTTTCTCTTAAAAGAAAAAACCGTGAGTACAATATAGCTCTTGAAATTGTCTTCTTCGAAGGTTGCCCTCTTCTGAATTTTTTGGTCGATTTTTGACCCCAGAAATTTTCTGGAGGGCAGGCGCAATTTACAGAACTGCAAGTTGGTGAAAATTTAGTGACCTTTTGCAGTGATTTCAAAGCTGCTGTTGTGGGAAACGTCCACAAGGAGGTAGCATTTCTCCATTCCCCAATCTGGGTTCTAGGGCAGCAGAGCCTTTCTGGAAGTCATTGTCCAGGTTGTAAATTAGAATGGAATTTGCCTGGAGAAATCCCCATAAGTTTATGTCTCATTACTTCTTCTTGGTTTTTAAAATTTTTTAAATCTGGGTAAAGTTTAGAATATTGTTTGTCCTAGGTGTACACAATCTAGTTCATTTGGACATTATGTATGTCTATTAATGTACAGATCCTCTTCCCATATAAAATATTACAGTGTTCCGTCGACCTCCCTTGCTATATGTTCGATCTTTTTGATACATGTATATAATATGTATTTGAATATGTATAGTAACACTAATCTTCATTTCTCAATTTCCCCCCTCCTTTCCTTTTAGATGAGCATAGTTTGTTTTCTACGCCTGTGAGTGTCTTTCTCTTTGGAAATATGTTCATCTGTGTCAGTTATTAGATAATGCCATAAGTGATAATATAAGATATAGGTCTTTTGCTTTCCGACCTACTTCATGTTTTGTGATTATCTCCAGGCTCATCTATGGTGCCTCAAAGAGCAGTGCTTCAATGTTTTCCATGGCTAATATTCCATTGTGTACATGGACCACTTCTTCTTGGTGCATTCCTCTGTTGATGGACACTTTCGTTGCTTCCAAGTGTTGCCTATGGTAAATATTGCTGGAGTGCAGGATTGCCAGCCTGCGATTTTTGATTTTCATTTTCTCAGGTGATAGACCCAGCAGTGGGTATGATTGATTGACTGGTATGGTAGCTCAACGTTTACCTTTTCAAGGCACCTCAATTGTGCTTTCATTAGTGGCTCGTACCACGTCCCCCTTAGAATCGAGGGTACGCATTTCTCCACAATCACGTCAGCATTTCTTGTTTGCAGCATTTTTGTTGATGGCCATTCTGACTGGTGTGAGCTGATAGGTTTTTGTAATTTGGGTTTACATGTCTGTAAAAATTCCTACAATTCATCATTTTTCCACGCCTTTTTCTTTTCTGTTAAAAGAAAAAAGAAAAAAAAGTGTGAGTATAATATACCTCTTCAAATTTTCTTTTTGGAAGGTTGCACTCTAGAATATTTTGGTCGATTTTCGACCTCAGTATTTTTTGGAGGGCAGGTGTCATTTACAGACCTGCAATTGGTGAATATTTAGTGACCTTTTGCAGTGGGTTTAAAGCTGCTGTTGTGGGAAACGGCCACAAGGATGCAGCATTTCTCCATTCCCAAATCTGGGTACTAGGGCAGCAGAGCCGTTCTGGAAGTCGTTTGCCTAGGTTGTAAATTTGAATGGAATGTGCCAGGAGAACCCCCCATAAGTTTATGTCTCATTACTCCTAGTTGGTTGTTTTAATTTTTTCAATTGGGGTAATGGTTAGAATGTTGCTTGTCCAAGGTGTACATACTCTGGTTCATCTACATATTCTATATACCTATTTATGTAGAGATCCTCTTCCCGTGTAAATTGTTACACAGTGTTCCGTAAACCTTCCTTGCTATATGGTCGGTCTTTTTGATATATGTATATAATATGTATTTGTATACATATGGTAACGCCAATCTTCATGTATCCATTCCCCCCACCTTTCCTTGTAGATAAGCATAGTTTTTTTTAATAAGTCTGTGATTGACTTTCTCAGTGGAAATATGTTCATTTGTGTCAGTTATTAGAGAACGCGTATAAGTGATATCATAGGATATAGGACTTTTGCTTTCCGACTTACCTCATGTTCTGTGATTATCTCCAAGATCATCTATGGTGTCTCAAAGAGCAGTGTTTCATTGTTTTCCATGGCTAGTATTCATTGTGTACATGGGCCACTTCTGCTTTTTCCTTTCATCTGTTGATGGACATTTTGGTTGCTTCACTGTCTTGTCTATTGTGAATAAGTCTGCAGTGCAGCTTTTGCAGCCCGGGTCTTCTTCATTCTGGTCTTCTCAGGTGAGAGGCCCATTGGTGCGCCTGCTGGATTGAATGGTACCTCAATTTTTCCTTTTCAACGCAGCTCCTTTCTGTTCTCATTATTAGCGTTTAACCCTTTTACATCTCACCAGCAGCTAGAGGGTACACAGTTCTCTAAAACCTCTTCAGCATTGATTGTTTGTAGACTTTTTGCCAATGGTCAGTCGACGGGTGTGAGTTGAAAACTTTTTGTAGATTAGATTGCATGAGTCTAATACTTCCTGAGGTTGAGCTTTTATCCATTTTCCTTTCTTTAAAAAGAGAGTGAGTACAACTTACCTCTTCATACTAGCTTCGTGAACATTTTGCCTGTTTTGAATTTTTTTTATCCATTCCCTACCTCAGCACAATTTTGAGGGCAGGCGTCCTTTACAGCCCTGAGTCCTTGTGAATGGTAAGTGACCATTAGCTGTGGGTTAAAAGCTGCTGTTGCGGGAATCGGCCACAAGGCGGCAGCATTTCTCCTTTACCAAATCTGGTTACTAGGGCAACAGAGCCTTACTGGAAGTGGTGTTCTAGGTTGTAAATTAGAATGGAATGTGCGAGGAAAAAGCCCTTTAAGTTTATGTCTCATTACTTCTTGTTGGTATCTTTAACTTAATTTTTATTTTTTATCACAGCAAACTTGATTACAATGTTTTGTTTGTTCTAGGTGTGCAAGATGTGGTTCTTTCACACATATACATATATCTATTTTTCTTCGGATCCTTTTCCCATGTAGGATACGACACAATGTTGAGTAGTCTTCTCTTGGTATTGCGTAGGTCTTTGGTGA
Organism: Balaenoptera borealis; assembly: GCF_965194805.1. NCBI lineage: Eukaryota > Metazoa > Chordata > Mammalia > Artiodactyla > Balaenopteridae > Balaenoptera > Balaenoptera borealis. Next base: position 96,316 of record NW_028123116.1, on the reverse strand, counting down.
TTATATATTTCACATATGTTTGTATCACTCTGTTAACCTCAATACGGTAATGTATCCAATCCTCACACCTTTCCATTTGGTGAACCATAAGTTTTTTTAATGAATCTATGATAGTGTTTCTCTGTGGAAATACCTTTGTTTGTATCATTTTTTAGGTAACACCTATATGTGATATGATAGGATATGTGTCTTTCGCTTTCTCACTTACACCAAGTTGCGTGATTACTTCTAGACTCATCTATGGTGCTGCAAATGGCATTGTTTCATTTTTTCACTAGCTCATATTCCATCTGTACATGTAGCAGTTCTTCATTGTCCACCCATCTGTCGTTGGACTTTTTGGTTACTTCCATATCTTGGCGATTGTTATACTATGCAATGCAGATTTGCGTACCTGTGTCCTTCCAATTCTGTCTTCTTAGGTTATAGGTCCAGGAATAGGTCTGCTGGATCATATGGTAGCTCAATGTTTACCTTTTAAAGGCACCTCTATTCTGTTCGCTTTAGTGGCTCTTTCCAGGTTACGTCCCACTTAAAGCGGAGGGTATGCATTTCTTCCCAGCACCTTCAGCATTTATTCTTTGTAGTTTTTGCTGATGGTTATTCTGAGTGGTGTGAGCTGATACCTCTTTGTGGTTGAATTTGCATGTGTCTCATAATGGGTTGAAATTGAGCTGTAAGACATGTCCTTTTTATTTTTCCAGCAGTGATGAGAGCTTATTTCTTCAAAGTGTTTTCTTAAAGTATGTGTCACCATTTGAAATATTTTGGCCATTATCTCCCTCAAGACATTTTGAGGGCAGGTTTCATTTACAGCCCTGCAGTACTTGTTCATATGAAGTGACCATTAGCTCAGGCTTTAAACCTGCTTTTGCAGGTAACGGCCAGAGAGTGACAGCCTTTCTACGTTCCCCTTGCTGGTACTAGGGAAACAGACCTACCGGCCAGTGTTGTTTTTCGGTTATAAATTAGAGTGCAATGTGCCCGGATAAACCCACAAATGTTGATGTCTCCTTGCTTTTGTTTGTTTTTAAATTTAATTTATATTTATTATTAGAGTAATATTCCATTGTGTACGTGGACCACTTCTTCTTGGTGCATTCCTCGGTTGATGGACATTTTCATTTCTTCCAAGCGCTGCCTATGGTAAATATTGCTGGCATACAGGTTTCCCAGCCTGTGACTTTTTGATTCTCATTTTCTCAGGTGATAGGCCAAGCAGTGGTTGTGATTGATGGACTGGTAGTTCATTGTTTCCCTTTTCAAAGCACCTACATTGTGTTTTCATTAGTGGCTCTTTACATGCCCCCCCTTACAACCGAGGGTACGCATTTCTCCACACTCCCTTCACCGTTTATTTTTTGCAGCATTTTTCCTAATGGCCATTCTGACTGCTGTGAGCTGATAGGGTTTTGTAATGTGGGTATGCATGTCATGAAAATTTTTAAAATTCATCATATTCCTATGCCTTTATCTTTTCTCTTAAAAGAAAAAACCATGAGTAAAATATAGCTCTTGAAATTGTCTTCTTCGAAGGTTGCCCTCTTCTGAATTTTTTGGTCGATTTTTGACCCCAGAAATTTTCTGGAGGGCAGGCGCCATTTACAGAACTGCAAGTTGGTGAAAATTTAGTGACCTTTTGCAGTGATTTCAAAGCTGCTGTTGTGGGAAACGTCCACAAGGAGGTAGCATTTCTCCATTCCCCAATCTGGGTTCTAGGGCAGCAGAGCCTTTCTGGAAGTCATTGTCCAGGTTGTAAATTAGAATGGAATTTGCCTGGAGAAATCCCCATAAGTTTATGTCTCATTACTTCTTCTTGGTTTTTAAAATTTTTTAAATCTGGGTAATGTTTAGAATATTGTTTGTCCTAGGTGTACACAATCTAGTTCATTTGGACATTATGTATGTCTATTAATGTACAGATCCTCTTCCCATATAAAATATTACAGTGTTCCATCGACCTCCCTTGCTATATGTTCGATCTTTTTGATACATGTATATAATATGTATTTGAATATGTATAGTAACACTAATCTTCATTTCTCAATTTCCCCCCTCCTTTCCTTTTAGATGAGCATAGTTTGTTTTCTACGCCTGTGAGTGTCTTTCTCTTTGGAAATATGTTCATCTGTGTCAGTTATTAGATAATGCCATAAGTGATAATATAAGATATAGGTCTTTTGCTTTCCGACCTCCTTCATGTTTTGTGATTATCTCCAGGCTCATCTATGGTGCCTCAAAGAGCAGTGCTTCAATGTTTTCCATGGCTAATATTCCATTGTGTACATGGACCACTTCTTCTTGGTGCATTCCTCTGTTGATGGACACTTTCGTTGCTTCCAAGTGTTGCCTATGGTAAATATTGCTGGAGTGCAGGATTGCCAGCCTGCGATTTTTGATTTTCATTTTCTCAGGTGATAGACCCAGCAGTGGGTATGATTGATTGACTGGTATGGTAGCTCAACGTTTACCTTTTCAAGGCACCTCAATTGTGCTTTCATTAGTGGCTCGTACCACGTCCCCCTTAGAATCGAGGGTACGCATTTCTCCACAATCACGTCAGCATTTCTTGTTTGCAGCATTTTTGTTGATGGCCATTCTGACTGGTGTGAGCTGATAGGTTTTTGTAATTTGGGTTTACATGTCTGTAAAAATTCCTACAATTCATCATTTTTCCACGCCTTTTTCTTTTCTGTTAAAAGAAAAAAGAAAAAAAAGTGTGAGTATAATATACCTCTTCAAATTTTCTTTCTGGAAGGTTGCACTCTAGAATATTTTGGTCGATTTTCGACCTCAGTATTTTTTGGAGGGCAGGTGTCATTTACAGACCTGCAATTGGTGAATATTTAGTGACCTTTTGCAGTGGGTTTAAAGCTGCTGTTGTGGGAAACGGCCACAAGGATGCAGCATTTCTCCATTCCCAAATCTGGGTACTAGGGCAGCAGAGCCGTTCTGGAAGTCGTTTGCCTAGGTTGTAAATTTGAATGGAATGTGCCAGGAGAACCCCCCATAAGTTTATGTCTCATTACTCCTAGTTGGTTGTTTTAATTTTTTCAATTGGGGTAATGGTTAGAATGTTGCTTGTCCAAGGTGTACATACTCTGGTTCATCTACATATTCTATATACCTATTTATGTAGAGATCCTCTTCCCGTGTAAATTGTTACACAGTGTTCCGTAAACCTTCCTTGCTATATGGTCGGTCTTTTTGATATATGTATATAATATGTATTTGTATACATATGGTAACGCCAATCTTCATGTATCCATTCCCCCCACCTTTCCTTGTAGATAAGCATAGTTTTTTTTAATAAGTCTGTGATTGACTTTCTCAGTGGAAATATGTTCATTTGTGTCAGTTATTAGAGAACGCGTATAAGTGATATCATAGGATATAGGACTTTTGCTTTCCGACTTACCTCATGTTCTGTGATTATCTCCAAGATCATCTATGGTGTCTCAAAGAGCAGTGTTTCATTGTTTTCCATGGCTAGTATTCATTGTGTACATGGGCCACTTCTGCTTTTTCCTTTCATCTGTTGATGGACATTTTGGTTGCTTCACTGTCTTGTCTATTGTGAATAAGGCTGCAGTGCAGCTTTTGCAGCCCGGGTCTTCTTCATTCTGGTCTTCTCAGGTGAGAGGCCCATTGGTGCGCCTGCTGGATTGAATGGTACCTCAATTTTTCCTTTTCAACGCAGCTCCTTTCTGTTCTCATTATTAGCGTTTAACCCTTTTACATCTCACCAGCAGCTAGAGGGTACACAGTTCTCTAAAACCTCTTCAGCATTGATTGTTTGTAGACTTTTTGCCAATGGTCAGTCGACGGGTGTGAGTTGAAAACTTTTTGTAGATTAGATTGCATGAGTCTAATACTTCCTGAGGTTGAGCTTTTATCCATTTTCCTTTCTTTAAAAAGAGAGTGAGTACAACTTACCTCTTCATACTAGCTTCGTGAACATTTTGCCTGTTTTGAATTTTTTTTATCCATTCCCTACCTCAGCACAATTTTGAGGGCAGGCGTCCTTTACAGCCCTGAGTCCTTGTGAATGGTAAGTGACCATTAGCTGTGGGTTAAAAGCTGCTGTTGCGGGAATCGGCCACAAGGCGGCAGCATTTCTCCTTTACCAAATCTGGTTACTAGGGCAACAGAGCCTTACTGGAAGTGGTGTTCTAGGTTGTAAATTAGAATGGAATGTGCGAGGAAAAAGCCCTTTAAGTTTATGTCTCATTACTTCTTGTTGGTATCTTTAACTTAATTTTTATTTTTTATCACAGCAAACTTGATTACAATGTTTTGTTTGTTCTAGGTGTGCAAGATGTGGTTCTTTCACACATATACATATATCTATTTTTCTTCGGATCCTTTTCCCATGTAGGATACGACACAATGTTGAGTAGTCTTCTCTTGGTATTGCGTAGGTCTTTGGTGATTATATATTTCACATATGTTTGTATCACTCTGTTAACCTCAATACGGTAATGTATCCAATCCTCACACCTTTCCATTTGGTGAACCATAAGTTTTTTTAATGAATCTATGATAGTGTTTCTCTGTGGAAATACCTTTGTTTGTATCATTTTTTAGGTAACACCTATATGTGATATGATAGGATATGTGTCTTTCGCTTTCTCACTTACACCAAGTTGCGTGATTACTTCTAGACTCATCTATGGTGCTGCAAATGGCATTGTTTCATTTTTTCACTAGCTCATATTCCATCTGTACATGTAGCAGTTCTTCATTGTCCACCCATCTGTCGTTGGACTTTTTGGTTACTTCCATATCTTGGCGATTGTTATACTATGCAATGCAGATTTGCGTACCTGTGTCCTTCCAATTCTGTCTTCTTAGGTTATAGGTCCAGGAATAGGTCTGCTGGATCATATGGTAGCTCAATGTTTACCTTTTAAAGGCACCTCTATTCTGTTCGCTTTAGTGGCTCTTTCCAGGTTACGTCCCACTTAAAGCGGAGGGTATGCATTTCTTCCCAGCACCTTCAGCATTTATTCTTTGTAGTTTTTGCTGATGGTTATTCTGAGTGGTGTGAGCTGATACCTCTTTGTGGTTGAATTTGCATGTGTCTCATAATGGGTTGAAATTGAGCTGTAAGACATGTCCTTTTTATTTTTCCAGCAGTGATGAGAGCTTATTTCTTCAAAGTGTTTTCTTAAAGTATGTGTCACCATTTGAAATATTTTGGCCATTATCTCCCTCAAGACATTTTGAGGGCAGGTTTCATTTACAGCCCTGCAGTACTTGTTCATATGAAGTGACCATTAGCTCAGGCTTTAAACCTGCTTTTGCAGGTAACGGCCAGAGAGCGACAGCCTTTCTACGTTCCCCTTGCTGGTACTAGGGAAACAGACCTACCGGCCAGTGTTGTTTTTCGGTTATAAATTAGAGTGCAATGTGCCCGGATAAACCCACAAATGTTGATGTCTCCTTGCTTTTGTTTGTTTTTAAATTTAATTTATATTTATTATTAGAGTAATATTCCATTGTGTACGTGGACCACTTCTTCTTGGTGCATTCCTCGGTTGATGGACATTTTCATTTCTTCCAAGCGCTGCCTATGGTAAATATTGCTGGCATACAGGTTTCCCAGCCTGTGACTTTTTGATTCTCATTTTCTCAGGTGATAGGCCAAGCAGTGGTTGTGATTGATGGACTGGTAGTTCATTGTTTCCCTTTTCAAAGCACCTACATTGTGTTTTCATTAGTGGCTCTTTACATGCCCCCCCTTACAACCGAGGGTACGCATTTCTCCACACTCCCTTCACCGTTTATTTTTTGCAGCATTTTTCCTAATGGCCATTCTGACTGCTGTGAGCTGATAGGGTTTTGTAATGTGGGTATGCATGTCATGAAAATTTTTAAAATTCATCATATTCCTATGCCTTTATCTTTTCTCTTAAAAGAAAAAACCATGAGTAAAATATAGCTCTTGAAATTGTCTTCTTCGAAGGTTGCCCTCTTCTGAATTTTTTGGTCGATTTTTGACCCCAGAAATTTTCTGGAGGGCAGGCGCCATTTACAGAACTGCAAGTTGGTGAAAATTTAGTGACCTTTTGCAGTGATTTCAAAGCTGCTGTTGTGGGAAACGTCCACAAGGAGGTAGCATTTCTCCATTCCCCAATCTGGGTTCTAGGGCAGCAGAGCCTTTCTGGAAGTCATTGTCCAGGTTGTAAATTAGAATGGAATTTGCCTGGAGAAATCCCCATAAGTTTATGTCTCATTACTTCTTCTTGGTTTTTAAAATTTTTTAAATCTGGGTAAAGTTTAGAATATTGTTTGTCCTAGGTGTACACAATCTAGTTCATTTGGACATTATGTATGTCTATTAATGTACAGATCCTCTTCCCATATAAAATATTACAGTGTTCCGTCGACCTCCCTTGCTATATGTTCGATCTTTTTGATACATGTATATAATATGTATTTGAATATGTATAGTAACACTAATCTTCATTTCTCAATTTCCCCCCTCCTTTCCTTTTAGATGAGCATAGTTTGTTTTCTACGCCTGTGAGTGTCTTTCTCTTTGGAAATATGTTCATCTGTGTCAGTTATTAGATAATGCCATAAGTGATAATATAAGATATAGGTCTTTTGCTTTCCGACCTCCTTCATGTTTTGTGATTATCTCCAGGCTCATCTATGGTGCCTCAAAGAGCAGTGCTTCAATGTTTTCCATGGCTAATATTCCATTGTGTACATGGACCACTTCTTCTTGGTGCATTCCTCTGTTGATGGACACTTTCGTTGCTTCCAAGTGTTGCCTATGGTAAATATTGCTGGAGTGCAGGATTGCCAGCCTGCGATTTTTGATTTTCATTTTCTCAGGTGATAGACCCAGCAGTGGGTATGATTGATTGACTGGTATGGTAGCTCAACGTTTACCTTTTCAAGGCACCTCAATTGTGCTTTCATTAGTGGCTCGTACCACGTCCCCCTTAGAATCGAGGGTACGCATTTCTCCACAATCACGTCAGCATTTCTTGTTTGCAGCATTTTTGTTGATGGCCATTCTGACTGGTGTGAGCTGATAGGTTTTTGTAATTTGGGTTTACATGTCTGTAAAAATTCCTACAATTCATCATTTTTCCACGCCTTTTTCTTTTCTGTTAAAAGAAAAAAGAAAAAAAAGTGTGAGTATAATATACCTCTTCAAATTTTCTTTTTGGAAGGTTGCACTCTAGAATATTTTGGTCGATTTTCGACCTCAGTATTTTTTGGAGGGCAGGTGTCATTTACAGACCTGCAATTGGTGAATATTTAGTGACCTTTTGCAGTGGGTTTAAAGCTGCTGTTGTGGGAAACGGCCACAAGGATGCAGCATTTCTCCATTCCCAAATCTGGGTACTAGGGCAGCAGAGCCGTTCTGGAAGTCGTTTGCCTAGGTTGTAAATTTGAATGGAATGTGCCAGGAGAACCCCCCATAAGTTTATGTCTCATTACTCCTAGTTGGTTGTTTTAATTTTTTCAATTGGGGTAATGGTTAGAATGTTGCTTGTCCAAGGTGTACATACTCTGGTTCATCTACATATTCTATATACCTATTTATGTAGAGATCCTCTTCCCGTGTAAATTGTTACACAGTGTTCCGTAAACCTTCCTTGCTATATGGTCGGTCTTTTTGATATATGTATATAATATGTATTTGTATACATATGGTAACGCCAATCTTCATGTATCCATTCCCCCCACCTTTCCTTGTAGATAAGCATAGTTTTTTTTAATAAGTCTGTGATTGACTTTCTCAGTGGAAATATGTTCATTTGTGTCAGTTATTAGAGAACGCGTATAAGTGATATCATAGGATATAGGACTTTTGCTTTCCGACTTACCTCATGTTCTGTGATTATCTCCAAGATCATCTATGGTGTCTCAAAGAGCAGTGTTTCATTGTTTTCCATGGCTAGTATTCATTGTGTACATGGGCCGCTTCTGCTTTTTCCTTTCATCTGTTGATGGACATTTTGGTTGCTTCACTGTCTTGTCTATTGTGAATAAGGCTGCAGTGCAGCTTTTGCAGCCCGGGTCTTCTTCATTCTGGTCTTCTCAGGTGAGAGGCCCATTGGTGCGCCTGCTGGATTGAATGGTACCTCAATTTTTCCTTTTCAACGCAGCTCCTTTCTGTTCTCATTATTAGCGTTTAACCCTTTTACATCTCACCAGCAGCTAGAGGGTACACAGTTCTCTAAAACCTCTTCAGCATTGATTGTTTGTAGACTTTTTGCCAATGGTCAGTCGACGGGTGTGAGTTGAAAACTTTTTGTAGATTAGATTGCATGAGTCTAATACTTCCTGAGGTTGAGCTTTTATCCATTTTCCTTTCTTTAAAAAGAGAGTGAGTACAACTTACCTCTTCATACTAGCTTCGTGAACATTTTGCCTGTTTTGAATTTTTTTTATCCATTCCCTACCTCAGCACAATTTTGAGGGCAGGCGTCCTTTACAGCCCTGAGTCCTTGTGAATGGTAAGTGACCATTAGCTGTGGGTTAAAAGCTGCTGTTGCGGGAATCGGCCACAAGGCGGCAGCATTTCTCCTTTACCAAATCTGGTTACTAGGGCAACAGAGCCTTACTGGAAGTGGTGTTCTAGGTTGTAAATTAGAATGGAATGTGCGAGGAAAAAGCCCTTTAAGTTTATGTCTCATTACTTCTTGTTGGTATCTTTAACTTAATTTTTATTTTTTATCACAGCAAACTTGATTACAATGTTTTGTTTGTTCTAGGTGTGCAAGATGTGGTTCTTTCACACATATACATATATCTATTTTTCTTCGGATCCTTTTCCCATGTAGGATACGACACAATGTTGAGTAGTCTTCTCTTGGTATTGCGTAGGTCTTTGGTGATTATATATTTCACATATGTTTGTATCACTCTGTTAACCTCAATACGGTAATGTATCCAATCCTCACACCTTTCCATTTGGTGAACCATAAGTTTTTTTAATGAATCTATGATAGTGTTTCTCTGTGGAAATACCTTTGTTTGTATCATTTTTTAGGTAACACCTATATGTGATATGATAGGATATGTGTCTTTCGCTTTCTCACTTACACCAAGTTGCGTGATTACTTCTAGACTCATCTATGGTGCTGCAAATGGCATTGTTTCATTTTTTCACTAGCTCATATTCCATCTGTACATGTAGCAGTTCTTCATTGTCCACCCATCTGTCGTTGGACTTTTTGGTTACTTCCATATCTTGGCGATTGTTATACTATGCAATGCAGATTTGCGTACCTGTGTCCTTCCAATTCTGTCTTCTTAGGTTATAGGTCCAGGAATAGGTCTGCTGGATCATATGGTAGCTCAATGTTTACCTTTTAAAGGCACCTCTATTCTGTTCGCTTTAGTGGCTCTTTCCAGGTTACGTCCCACTTAAAGCGGAAGGTATGCATTTCTTCCCAGCACCTTCAGCATTTATTCTTTGTAGTTTTTGCTGATGGTTATTCTGAGTGGTGTGAGCTGATACCTCTTTGTGGTTGAATTTGCATGTGTCTCATAATGCGTTGAAATTGAGCTGTAAGACATGTCCTTTTTATTTTTCCAGCTGTGATGAGAGCTTATTTCTTCAAAGTGTTTTCTTAAAGTATGTGTCACCATTTGAAATATTTTGGCCATTATCTCCCTCAAGACATTTTGAGGGCAGGTTTCATTTACAGCCCTGCAGTACTTGTTCATATGAAGTGACCATTAGCTCAGGCTTTAAACCTGCTTTTGCAGGTAACGGCCAGAGAGCGACAGCCTTTCTACGTTCCCCTTGCTGGTACTAGGGAAACAGACCTACCGGCCAGTGTTGTTTTTCGGTTATAAATTAGAGTGCAATGTGCCCGGATAAACCCACAAATGTTGATGTCTCCTTGCTTTTGTTTGTTTTTAAATTTAATTTATATTTATTATTAGAGTAATATTCCATTGTGTACGTGGACCACTTCTTCTTGGTGCATTCCTCGGTTGATGGACATTTTCATTTCTTCCAAGCGCTGCCTATGGTAAATATTGCTGGCATACAGGTTTCCCAGCCTGTGACTTTTTGATTCTCATTTTCTCAGGTGATAGGCCAAGCAGTGGTTGTGATTGATGGACTGGTAGTTCATTGTTTCCCTTTTCAAAGCACCTACATTGTGTTTTCATTAGTGGCTCTTTACATGCCCCCCCTTACAACCGAGGGTACGCATTTCTCCACACTCCCTTCACCGTTTATTTTTTGCAGCATTTTTCCTAATGGCCATTCTGACTGCTGTGAGCTGATAGGGTTTTGTAATATGGGTATGCATGTCATGAAAATTTTTAAAATTCATCATATTCCTATGCCTTTATCTTTTCTCTTAAAAGAAAAAACCGTGAGTACAATATAGCTCTTGAAATTGTCTTCTTCGAAGGTTGCCCTCTTCTGAATTTTTTGGTCGATTTTTGACCCCAGAAATTTTCTGGAGGGCAGGCGCCATTTACAGAACTGCAAGTTGGTGAAAATTTAGTGACCTTTTGCAGTGAGTTCAAAGCTGCTGTTGTGGGAAACGTCCACAAGGAGGTAGCATTTCTCCATTCCCCAATCTGGGTTCTAGGGCAGCAGAGCCTTTCTGGAAGTCATTGTCCAGGTTGTAAATTAGAATGGAATTTGCCTGGAGAAATCCCCATAAGTTTATGTCTCATTACTTCTTCTTGGTTTTTAAAATTTTTTAAATCTGGGTAAAGTTTAGAATATTGTTTGTCCTAGGTGTACACAATCTAGTTCATTTGGACATTATGTATGTCTATTAATGTACAGATCCTCTTCCCATGTAAAATATTACAGTGTTCCGTCGACCTCCCTTGCTATATGTTCGATCTTTTTGATACATGTATATAATATGTATTTGAATATGTATAGTAACACTAATCTTCATTTCTCAATTTCCCCCCTCCTTTCCTTTTAGATGAGCATAGTTTGTTTTCTACGCCTGTGAGTGTCTTTCTCTTTGGAAATATGTTCATCTGTGTCAGTTATTAGATAATGCCATAAGTGATAATATAAGATATAGGTCTTTTGCTTTCCGACCTCCTTCATGTTTTGTGATTATCTCCAGGCTCATCTATGGTGCCTCAAAGAGCAGTGCTTCAATGTTTTCCATGGCTAATATTCCATTGTGTACATGGACCACTTCTTCTTGGTGCATTCCTCTGTTGATGGACACTTTCGTTGCTTCCAAGTGTTGCCTATGGTAAATATTGCTGGAGTGCAGGATTGCCAGCCTGCGATTTTTGATTTTCATTTTCTCAGGTGATAGACCCAGCAGTGGGTATGATTGATTGACTGGTATGGTAGCTCAACGTTTACCTTTTCAAGGCACCTCAATTGTGCTTTCATTAGTGGCTCGTACCACGTCCCCCTTAGAATCGAGGGTACGCATTTCTCCACAATCACGTCAGCATTTCTTGTTTGCAGCATTTTTGTTGATGGCCATTCTGACTGGTGTGAGCTGATAGGTTTTTGTAATTTGGGTTTACATGTCTGTAAAAATTCCTACAATTCATCATTTTTCCACGCCTTTTTCTTTTCTGTTAAAAGAAAAAAGAAAAAAAAGTGTGAGTATAATATACCTCTTCAAATTTTCTTTTTGGAAGGTTGCACTCTAGAATATTTTGGTCGATTTTCGACCTCAGTATTTTTTGGAGGGCAGGTGTCATTTACAGACCTGCAATTGGTGAATATTTAGTGACCTTTTGCAGTGGGTTTAAAGCTGCTGTTGTGGGAAACGGCCACAAGGATGCAGCATTTCTCCATTCCCAAATCTGGGTACTAGGGCAGCAGAGCCGTTCTGGAAGTCGTTTGCCTAGGTTGTAAATTTGAATGGAATGTGCCAGGAGAACCCCCCATAAGTTTATGTCTCATTACTCCTAGTTGGTTGTTTTAATTTTTTCAATTGGGGTAATGGTTAGAATGTTGCTTGTCCAAGGTGTACATACTCTGGTTCATCTACATATTCTATATACCTATTTATGTAGAGATCCTCTTCCCGTGTAAATTGTTACACAGTGTTCCGTAAACCTTCCTTGCTATATGGTCGGTCTTTTTGATATATGTATATAATATGTATTTGTATACATATGGTAACGCCAATCTTCATGTATCCATTCCCCCCACCTTTCCTTGTAGATAAGCATAGTTTTTTTTAATAAGTCTGTGATTGACTTTCTCAGTGGAAATATGTTCATTTGTGTCAGTTATTAGAGAACGCGTATAAGTGATATCATAGGATATAGGACTTTTGCTTTCCGACTTACCTCATGTTCTGTGATTATCTCCAAGATCATCTATGGTGTCTCAAAGAGCAGTGTTTCATTGTTTTCCATGGCTAGTATTCATTGTGTACATGGGCCACTTCTGCTTTTTCCTTTCATCTGTTGATGGACATTTTGGTTGCTTCACTGTCTTGTCTATTGTGAATAAGGCTGCAGTGCAGCTTTTGCAGCCCGGGTCTTCTTCATTCTGGTCTTCTCAGGTGAGAGGCCCATTGGTGCGCCTGCTGGATTGAATGGTACCTCAATTTTTCCTTTTCAACGCAGCTCCTTTCTGTTCTCATTATTAGCGTTTAACCCTTTTACATCTCACCAGCAGCTAGAGGGTACACAGTTCTCTAAAACCTCTTCAGCATTGATTGTTTGTAGACTTTTTGCCAATGGTCAGTCGACGGGTGTGAGTTGAAAACTTTTTGTAGATTAGATTGCATGAGTCTAATACTTCCTGAGGTTGAGCTTTTATCCATTTTCCTTTCTTTAAAAAGAGAGTGAGTACAACTTACCTCTTCATACTAGCTTCGTGAACATTTTGCCTGTTTTGAATTTTTTTTATCCATTCCCTACCTCAGCACAATTTTGAGGGCAGGCGTCCTTTACAGCCCTGAGTCCTTGTGAATGGTAAGTGACCATTAGCTGTGGGTTAAAAGCTGCTGTTGCGGGAATCGGCCACAAGGCGGCAGCATTTCTCCTTTACCAAATCTGGTTACTAGGGCAACAGAGCCTTACTGGAAGTGGTGTTCTAGGTTGTAAATTAGAATGGAATGTGCGAGGAAAAAGCCCTTTAAGTTTATGTCTCATTACTTCTTGTTGGTATCTTTAACTTAATTTTTATTTTTTATCACAGCAAACTTGATTACAATGTTTTGTTTGTTCTAGGTGTGCAAGATGTGGTTCTTTCACACATATACATATATCTATTTTTCTTCGGATCCTTTTCCCATGTAGGATACGACACAATGTTGAGTAGTCTTCTCTTGGTATTGCGTAGGTCTTTGGTGATTATATATTTCACATATGTTTGTATCACTCTGTTAACCTCAATACGGTAATGTATCCAATCCTCACACCTTTCCATTTGGTGAACCATAAGTTTTTTTAATGAATCTATGATAGTGTTTCTCTGTGGAAATACCTTTGTTTGTATCATTTTTTAGGTAACACCTATATGTGATATGATAGGATATGTGTCTTTCGCTTTCTCACTTACACCAAGTTGCGTGATTACTTCTAGACTCATCTATGGTGCTGCAAATGGCATTGTTTCATTTTTTCACTAGCTCATATTCCATCTGTACATGTAGCAGTTCTTCATTGTCCACCCATCTGTCGTTGGACTTTTTGGTTACTTCCATATCTTGGCGATTGTTATACTATGCAATGCAGATTTGCGTACCTGTGTCCTTCCAATTCTGTCTTCTTAGGTTATAGGTCCAGGAATAGGTCTGCTGGATCATATGGTAGCTCAATGTTTACCTTTTAAAGGCACCTCTATTCTGTTCGCTTTAGTGGCTCTTTCCAGGTTACGTCCCACTTAAAGCGGAAGGTATGCATTTCTTCCCAGCACCTTCAGCATTTATTCTTTGTAGTTTTTGCTGATGGTTATTCTGAGTGGTGTGAGCTGATACCTCTTTGTGGTTGAATTTGCATGTGTCTCATAATGGGTTGAAATTGAGCTGTAAGACATGTCCTTTTTATTTTTCCAGCTGTGATGAGAGCTTATTTCTTCAAAGTGTTTTCTTAAAGTATGTGTCACCATTTGAAATATTTTGGCCATTATCTCCCTCAAGACATTTTGAGGGCAGGTTTCATTTACAGCCCTGCAGTACTTGTTCATATGAAGTGACCATTAGCTCAGGCTTTAAACCTGCTTTTGCAGGTAACGGCCAGAGAGCGACAGCCTTTCTACGTTCCCCTTGCTGGTACTAGGGAAACAGACCTACCGGCCAGTGTTGTTTTTCGGTTATAAATTAGAGTGCAATGTGCCCGGATAAACCCACAAATGTTGATGTCTCCTTGCTTTTGTTTGTTTTTAAATTTAATTTATATTTATTATTAGAGTAATATTCCATTGTGTACGTGGACCACTTCTTCTTGGTGCATTCCTCGGTTGATGGACATTTTCATTTCTTCCAAGCGCTGCCTATGGTAAATATTGCTGGCATACAGGTTTCCCAGCCTGTGACTTTTTGATTCTCATTTTCTCAGGTGATAGGCCAAGCAGTGGTTGTGATTGATGGACTGGTAGTTCATTGTTTCCCTTTTCAAAGCACCTACATTGTGTTTTCATTAGTGGCTCTTTACATGCCCCCCCTTACAACCGAGGGTACGCATTTCTCCACACTCCCTTCACCGTTTATTTTTTGCAGCATTTTTCCTAATGGCCATTCTGACTGCTGTGAGCTGATAGGGTTTTGTAATATGGGTATGCATGTCATGAAAATTTTTAAAATTCATCATATTCCTATGCCTTTATCTTTTCTCTTAAAAGAAAAAACCGTGAGTACAATATAGCTCTTGAAATTGTCTTCTTCGAAGGTTGCCCTCTTCTGAATTTTTTGGTCGATTTTTGACCCCAGAAATTTTCTGGAGGGCAGGCGCCATTTACAGAACTGCAAGTTGGTGAAAATTTAGTGACCTTTTGCAGTGAGTTCAAAGCTGCTGTTGTGGGAAACGTCCACAAGGAGGTAGCATTTCTCCATTCCCCAATCTGGGTTCTAGGGCAGCAGAGCCTTTCTGGAAGTCATTGTCCAGGTTGTAAATTAGAATGGAATTTGCCTGGAGAAATCCCCATAAGTTTATGTCTCATTACTTCTTCTTGGTTTTTAAAATTTTTTAAATCTGGGTAAAGTTTAGAATATTGTTTGTCCTAGGTGTACACAATCTAGTTCATTTGGACATTATGTATGTCTATTAATGTACAGATCCTCTTCCCATGTAAAATATTACAGTGTTCCGTCGACCTCCCTTGCTATATGTTCGATCTTTTTGATACATGTATATAATATGTATTTGAATATGTATAGTAACACTAATCTTCATTTCTCAATTTCCCCCCTCCTTTCCTTTTAGATGAGCATAGTTTGTTTTCTACGCCTGTGAGTGTCTTTCTCTTTGGAAATATGTTCATCTGTGTCAGTTATTAGATAATGCCATAAGTGATAATATAAGATATAGGTCTTTTGCTTTCCGACCTCCTTCATGTTTTGTGATTATCTCCAGGCTCATCTATGGTGCCTCAAAGAGCAGTGCTTCAATGTTTTCCATGGCTAATATTCCATTGTGTACATGGACCACTTCTTCTTGGTGCATTCCTCTGTTGATGGACACTTTCGTTGCTTCCAAGTGTTGCCTATGGTAAATATTGCTGGAGTGCAGGATTGCCAGCCTGCGATTTTTGATTTTCATTTTCTCAGGTGATAGACCCAGCAGTGGGTATGATTGATTGACTGGTATGGTAGCTCAACGTTTACCTTTTCAAGGCACCTCAATTGTGCTTTCATTAGTGGCTCGTACCACGTCCCCCTTAGAATCGAGGGTACGCATTTCTCCACAATCACGTCAGCATTTCTTGTTTGCAGCATTTTTGTTGATGGCCATTCTGACTGGTGTGAGCTGATAGGTTTTTGTAATTTGGGTTTACATGTCTGTAAAAATTCCTACAATTCATCATTTTTCCACGCCTTTTTCTTTTCTGTTAAAAGAAAAAAGAAAAAAAAGTGTGAGTATAATATACCTCTTCAAATTTTCTTTTTGGAAGGTTGCACTCTAGAATATTTTGGTCGATTTTCGACCTCAGTATTTTTTGGAGGGCAGGTGTCATTTACAGACCTGCAATTGGTGAATATTTAGTGACCTTTTGCAGTGGGTTTAAAGCTGCTGTTGTGGGAAACGGCCACAAGGATGCAGCATTTCTCCATTCCCAAATCTGGGTACTAGGGCAGCAGAGCCGTTCTGGAAGTCGTTTGCCTAGGTTGTAAATTTGAATGGAATGTGCCAGGAGAACCCCCCATAAGTTTATGTCTCATTACTCCTAGTTGGTTGTTTTAATTTTTTCAATTGGGGTAATGGTTAGAATGTTGCTTGTCCAAGGTGTACATACTCTGGTTCATCTACATATTCTATATACCTATTTATGTAGAGATCCTCTTCCCGTGTAAATTGTTACACAGTGTTCCGTAAACCTTCCTTGCTATATGGTCGGTCTTTTTGATATATGTATATAATATGTATTTGTATACATATGGTAACGCCAATCTTCATGTATCCATTCCCCCCACCTTTCCTTGTAGATAAGCATAGTTTTTTTTAATAAGTCTGTGATTGACTTTCTCAGTGGAAATATGTTCATTTGTGTCAGTTATTAGAGAACGCGTATAAGTGATATCATAGGATATAGGACTTTTGCTTTCCGACTTACCTCATGTTCTGTGATTATCTCCAAGATCATCTATGGTGTCTCAAAGAGCAGTGTTTCATTGTTTTCCATGGCTAGTATTCATTGTGTACATGGGCCACTTCTGCTTTTTCCTTTCATCTGTTGATGGACATTTTGGTTGCTTCACTGTCTTGTCTATTGTGAATAAGGCTGCAGTGCAGCTTTTGCAGCCCGGGTCTTCTTCATTCTGGTCTTCTCAGGTGAGAGGCCCATTGGTGCGCCTGCTGGATTGAATGGTACCTCAATTTTTCCTTTTCAACGCAGCTCCTTTCTGTTCTCATTATTAGCGTTTAACCCTTTTACATCTCACCAGCAGCTAGAGGGTACACAGTTCTCTAAAACCTCTTCAGCATTGATTGTTTGTAGACTTTTTGCCAATGGTCAGTCGACGGGTGTGAGTTGAAAACTTTTTGTAGATTAGATTGCATGAGTCTAATACTTCCTGAGGTTGAGCTTTTATCCATTTTCCTTTCTTTAAAAAGAGAGTGAGTACAACTTACCTCTTCATACTAGCTTCGTGAACATTTTGCCTGTTTTGAATTTTTTTTATCCATTCCCTACCTCAGCACAATTTTGAGGGCAGGCGTCCTTTACAGCCCTGAGTCCTTGTGAATGGTAAGTGACCATTAGCTGTGGGTTAAAAGCTGCTGTTGCGGGAATCGGCCACAAGGCGGCAGCATTTCTCCTTTACCAAATCTGGTTACTAGGGCAACAGAGCCTTACTGGAAGTGGTGTTCTAGGTTGTAAATTAGAATGGAATGTGCGAGGAAAAAGCCCTTTAAGTTTATGTCTCATTACTTCTTGTTGGTATCTTTAACTTAATTTTTATTTTTTATCACAGCAAACTTGATTACAATGTTTTGTTTGTTCTAGGTGTGCAAGATGTGGTTCTTTCACACATATACATATATCTATTTTTCTTCGGATCCTTTTCCCATGTAGGATACGACACAATGTTGAGTAGTCTTCTCTTGGTATTGCGTAGGTCTTTGGTGATTATATATTTCACATATGTTTGTATCACTCTGTTAACCTCAATACGGTAATGTATCCAATCCTCACACCTTTCCATTTGGTGAACCATAAGTTTTTTTAATGAATCTATGATAGTGTTTCTCTGTGGAAATACCTTTGTTTGTATCATTTTTTAGGTAACACCTATATGTGATATGATAGGATATGTGTCTTTCGCTTTCTCACTTACACCAAGTTGCGTGATTACTTCTAGACTCATCTATGGTGCTGCAAATGGCATTGTTTCATTTTTTCACTAGCTCATATTCCATCTGTACATGTAGCAGTTCTTCATTGTCCACCCATCTGTCGTTGGACTTTTTGGTTACTTCCATATCTTGGCGATTGTTATACTATGCAATGCAGATTTGCGTACCTGTGTCCTTCCAATTCTGTCTTCTTAGGTTATAGGTCCAGGAATAGGTCTGCTGGATCATATGGTAGCTCAATGTTTACCTTTTAAAGGCACCTCTATTCTGTTCGCTTTAGTGGCTCTTTCCAGGTTACGTCCCACTTAAAGCGGAAGGTATGCATTTCTTCCCAGCACCTTCAGCATTTATTCTTTGTAGTTTTTGCTGATGGTTATTCTGAGTGGTGTGAGCTGATACCTCTTTGTGGTTGAATTTGCATGTGTCTCATAATGGGTTGAAATTGAGCTGTAAGACATGTCCTTTTTATTTTTCCAGCTGTGATGAGAGCTTATTTCTTCAAAGTGTTTTCTTAAAGTATGTGTCACCATTTGAAATATTTTGGCCATTATCTCCCTCAAGACATTTTGAGGGCAGGTTTCATTTACAGCCCTGCAGTACTTGTTCATATGAAGTGACCATTAGCTCAGGCTTTAAACCTGCTTTTGCAGGTAACGGCCAGAGAGCGACAGCCTTTCTACGTTCCCCTTGCTGGTACTAGGGAAACAGACCTACCGGCCAGTGTTGTTTTTCGGTTATAAATTAGAGTGCAATGTGCCCGGATAAACCCACAAATGTTGATGTCTCCTTGCTTTTGTTTGTTTTTAAATTTAATTTATATTTATTATTAGAGTAATATTCCATTGTGTACGTGGACCACTTCTTCTTGGTGCATTCCTCGGTTGATGGACATTTTCATTTCTTCCAAGCGCTGCCTATGGTAAATATTGCTGGCATACAGGTTTCCCAGCCTGTGACTTTTTGATTCTCATTTTCTCAGGTGATAGGCCAAGCAGTGGTTGTGATTGATGGACTGGTAGTTCATTGTTTCCCTTTTCAAAGCACCTACATTGTGTTTTCATTAGTGGCTCTTTACATGCCCCCCCTTACAACCGAGGGTACGCATTTCTCCACACTCCCTTCACCGTTTATTTTTTGCAGCATTTTTCCTAATGGCCATTCTGACTGCTGTGAGCTGATAGGGTTTTGTAATATGGGTATGCATGTCATGAAAATTTTTAAAATTCATCATATTCCTATGCCTTTATCTTTTCTCTTAAAAGAAAAAACCGTGAGTACAATATAGCTCTTGAAATTGTCTTCTTCGAAGGTTGCCCTCTTCTGAATTTTTTGGTCGATTTTTGACCCCAGAAATTTTCTGGAGGGCAGGCGCCATTTACAGAACTGCAAGTTGGTGAAAATTTAGTGACCTTTTGCAGTGAGTTCAAAGCTGCTGTTGTGGGAAACGTCCACAAGGAGGTAGCATTTCTCCATTCCCCAATCTGGGTTCTAGGGCAGCAGAGCCTTTCTGGAAGTCATTGTCCAGGTTGTAAATTAGAATGGAATTTGCCTGGAGAAATCCCCATAAGTTTATGTCTCATTACTTCTTCTTGGTTTTTAAAATTTTTTAAATCTGGGTAAAGTTTAGAATATTGTTTGTCCTAGGTGTACACAATCTAGTTCATTTGGACATTATGTATGTCTATTAATGTACAGATCCTCTTCCCATGTAAAATATTACAGTGTTCCGTCGACCTCCCTTGCTATATGTTCGATCTTTTTGATACATGTATATAATATGTATTTGAATATGTATAGTAACACTAATCTTCATTTCTCAATTTCCCCCCTCCTTTCCTTTTAGATGAGCATAGTTTGTTTTCTACGCCTGTGAGTGTCTTTCTCTTTGGAAATATGTTCATCTGTGTCAGTTATTAGATAATGCCATAAGTGATAATATAAGATATAGGTCTTTTGCTTTCCGACCTCCTTCATGTTTTGTGATTATCTCCAGGCTCATCTATGGTGCCTCAAAGAGCAGTGCTTCAATGTTTTCCATGGCTAATATTCCATTGTGTACATGGACCACTTCTTCTTGGTGCATTCCTCTGTTGATGGACACTTTCGTTGCTTCCAAGTGTTGCCTATGGTAAATATTGCTGGAGTGCAGGATTGCCAGCCTGCGATTTTTGATTTTCATTTTCTCAGGTGATAGACCCAGCAGTGGGTATGATTGATTGACTGGTATGGTAGCTCAACGTTTACCTTTTCAAGGCACCTCAATTGTGCTTTCATTAGTGGCTCGTACCACGTCCCCCTTAGAATCGAGGGTACGCATTTCTCCACAATCACGTCAGCATTTCTTGTTTGCAGCATTTTTGTTGATGGCCATTCTGACTGGTGTGAGCTGATAGGTTTTTGTAATTTGGGTTTACATGTCTGTAAAAATTCCTACAATTCATCATTTTTCCACGCCTTTTTCTTTTCTGTTAAAAGAAAAAAGAAAAAAAAGTGTGAGTATAATATACCTCTTCAAATTTTCTTTTTGGAAGGTTGCACTCTAGAATATTTTGGTCGATTTTCGACCTCAGTATTTTTTGGAGGGCAGGTGTCATTTACAGACCTGCAATTGGTGAATATTTAGTGACCTTTTGCAGTGGGTTTAAAGCTGCTGTTGTGGGAAACGGCCACAAGGATGCAGCATTTCTCCATTCCCAAATCTGGGTACTAGGGCAGCAGAGCCGTTCTGGAAGTCGTTTGCCTAGGTTGTAAATTTGAATGGAATGTGCCAGGAGAACCCCCCATAAGTTTATGTCTCATTACTCCTAGTTGGTTGTTTTAATTTTTTCAATTGGGGTAATGGTTAGAATGTTGCTTGTCCAAGGTGTACATACTCTGGTTCATCTACATATTCTATATACCTATTTATGTAGAGATCCTCTTCCCGTGTAAATTGTTACACAGTGTTCCGTAAACCTTCCTTGCTATATGGTCGGTCTTTTTGATATATGTATATAATATGTATTTGTATACATATGGTAACGCCAATCTTCATGTATCCATTCCCCCCACCTTTCCTTGTAGATAAGCATAGTTTTTTTTAATAAGTCTGTGATTGACTTTCTCAGTGGAAATATGTTCATTTGTGTCAGTTATTAGAGAACGCGTATAAGTGATATCATAGGATATAGGACTTTTGCTTTCCGACTTACCTCATGTTCTGTGATTATCTCCAAGATCATCTATGGTGTCTCAAAGAGCAGTGTTTCATTGTTTTCCATGGCTAGTATTCATTGTGTACATGGGCCACTTCTGCTTTTTCCTTTCATCTGTTGATGGACATTTTGGTTGCTTCACTGTCTTGTCTATTGTGAATAAGGCTGCAGTGCAGCTTTTGCAGCCCGGGTCTTCTTCATTCTGGTCTTCTCAGGTGAGAGGCCCATTGGTGCGCCTGCTGGATTGAATGGTACCTCAATTTTTCCTTTTCAACGCAGCTCCTTTCTGTTCTCATTATTAGCGTTTAACCCTTTTACATCTCACCAGCAGCTAGAGGGTACACAGTTCTCTAAAACCTCTTCAGCATTGATTGTTTGTAGACTTTTTGCCAATGGTCAGTCGACGGGTGTGAGTTGAAAACTTTTTGTAGATTAGATTGCATGAGTCTAATACTTCCTGAGGTTGAGCTTTTATCCATTTTCCTTTCTTTAAAAAGAGAGTGAGTACAACTTACCTCTTCATACTAGCTTCGTGAACATTTTGCCTGTTTTGAATTTTTTTTATCCATTCCCTACCTCAGCACAATTTTGAGGGCAGGCGTCCTTTACAGCCCTGAGTCCTTGTGAATGGTAAGTGACCATTAGCTGTGGGTTAAAAGCTGCTGTTGCGGGAATCGGCCACAAGGCGGCAGCATTTCTCCTTTACCAAATCTGGTTACTAGGGCAACAGAGCCTTACTGGAAGTGGTGTTCTAGGTTGTAAATTAGAATGGAATGTGCGAGGAAAAAGCCCTTTAAGTTTATGTCTCATTACTTCTTGTTGGTATCTTTAACTTAATTTTTATTTTTTATCACAGCAAACTTGATTACAATGTTTTGTTTGTTCTAGGTGTGCAAGATGTGGTTCTTTCACACATATACATATATCTATTTTTCTTCGGATCCTTTTCCCATGTAGGATACGACACAATGTTGAGTAGTCTTCTCTTGGTATTGCGTAGGTCTTTGGTGATTATATATTTCACATATGTTTGTATCACTCTGTTAACCTCAATACGGTAATGTATCCAATCCTCACACCTTTCCATTTGGTGAACCATAAGTTTTTTTAATGAATCTATGATAGTGTTTCTCTGTGGAAATACCTTTGTTTGTATCATTTTTTAGGTAACACCTATATGTGATATGATAGGATATGTGTCTTTCGCTTTCTCACTTACACCAAGTTGCGTGATTACTTCTAGACTCATCTATGGTGCTGCAAATGGCATTGTTTCATTTTTTCACTAGCTCATATTCCATCTGTACATGTAGCAGTTCTTCATTGTCCACCCATCTGTCGTTGGACTTTTTGGTTACTTCCATATCTTGGCGATTGTTATACTATGCAATGCAGATTTGCGTACCTGTGTCCTTCCAATTCTGTCTTCTTAGGTTATAGGTCCAGGAATAGGTCTGCTGGATCATATGGTAGCTCAATGTTTACCTTTTAAAGGCACCTCTATTCTGTTCGCTTTAGTGGCTCTTTCCAGGTTATGTCCCACTTAAAGCGGAGGGTATGCATTTCTTCCCAGCACCTTCAGCATTTATTCTTTGTAGTTTTTGCTGATGGTTATTCTGAGTGGTGTGAGCTGATACCTCTTTGTGGTTGAATTTGCATGTGTCTCATAATGGGTTGAAATTGAGCTGTAAGACATGTCCTTTTTATTTTTCCAGCTGTGATGAGAGCTTATTTCTTCAAAGTGTTTTCTTAAAGTATGTGTCACCATTTGAAATATTTTGGCCATTATCTCCCTCAAGACATTTTGAGGGCAGGTTTCATTTACAGCCCTGCAGTACTTGTTCATATGAAGTGACCATTAGCTCAGGCTTTAAACCTGCTTTTGCAGGTAACGGCCAGAGAGCGACAGCCTTTCTACGTTCCCCTTGCTGGTACTAGGGAAACAGACCTACCGGCCAGTGTTGTTTTTCGGTTATAAATTAGAGTGCAATGTGCCCGGATAAACCCACAAATGTTGATGTCTCCTTGCTTTTGTTTGTTTTTAAATTTAATTTATATTTATTATTAGAGTAATATTCCATTGTGTACGTGGACCACTTCTTCTTGGTGCATTCCTCGGTTGATGGACATTTTCATTTCTTCCAAGCGCTGCCTATGGTAAATATTGCTGGCATACAGGTTTCCCAGCCTGTGACTTTTTGATTCTCATTTTCTCAGGTGATAGGCCAAGCAGTGGTTGTGATTGATGGACTGGTAGTTCATTGTTTCCCTTTTCAAAGCACCTACATTGTGTTTTCATTAGTGGCTCTTTACATGCCCCCCCTTACAACCGAGGGTACGCATTTCTCCACACTCCCTTCACCGTTTATTTTTTGCAGCATTTTTCCTAATGGCCATTCTGACTGCTGTGAGCTGATAGGGTTTTGTAATATGGGTATGCATGTCATGAAAATTTTTAAAATTCATCATATTCCTATGCCTTTATCTTTTCTCTTAAAAGAGAAAACCGTGAGTACAATATAGCTCTTGAAATTGTCTTCTTCGAAGGTTGCCCTCTTCTGAATTTTTTGGTCGATTTTTGACCCCAGAAATTTTCTGGAGGGCAGGCGCCATTTACAGAACTGCAAGTTGGTGAAAATTTAGTGACCTTTTGCAGTGAGTTCAAAGCTGCTGTTGTGGGAAACGTCCACAAGGAGGTAGCATTTCTCCATTCCCCAATCTGGGTTCTAGGGCAGCAGAGCCTTTCTGGAAGTCATTGTCCAGGTTGTAAATTAGAATGGAATTTGCCTGGAGAAATCCCCATAAATTTATGTCTCATTACTTCTTCTTGGTTTTTAAAATTTTTTAAATCTGGGTAAAGTTTAGAATATTGTTTGTCCTAGGTGTACACAATCTAGTTCATTTGGACATTATGTATGTCTATTAATGTACAAATCCTCTTCCCATGTAAAATATTACAGTGTTCCGTCGACCTCCCTTGCTATATGTTCGATCTTTTTGATACATGTATATAATATGTATTTGAATATGTATAGTAACACTAATCTTCATTTCTCAATTTCCCCCCTCCTTTCCTTTTAGATGAGCATAGTTTGTTTTCTACGCCTGTGAGTGTCTTTCTCTTTGGAAATATGTTCATCTGTGTCAGTTATTAGATAATGCCATAAGTGATAATATAAGATATAGGTCTTTTGCTTTCCGACCTCCTTCATGTTTTGTGATTATCTCCAGGCTCATCTATGGTGCCTCAAAGAGCAGTGCTTCAATGTTTTCCATGGCTAATATTCCATTGTGTACATGGACCACTTCTTCTTGGTGCATTCCTCTGTTGATGGACACTTTCGTTGCTTCCAAGTGTTGCCTATGGTAAATATTGCTGGAGTGCAGGATTGCCAGCCTGCGATTTTTGATTTTCATTTTCTCAGGTGATAGACCCAGCAGTGGGTATGATTGATTGACTGGTATGGTAGCTCAACGTTTACCTTTTCAAGGCACCTCAATTGTGCTTTCATTAGTGGCTCGTACCACGTCCCCCTTAGAATCGAGGGTACGCATTTCTCCACAATCACGTCAGCATTTCTTGTTTGCAGCATTTTTGTTGATGGCCATTCTGACTGGTGTGAGCTGATAGGTTTTTGTAATTTGGGTTTACATGTCTGTAAAAATTCCTACAATTCATCATTTTTCCACGCCTTTTTCTTTTCTGTTAAAAGAAAAAAGAAAAAAAAGTGTGAGTATAATATACCTCTTCAAATTTTCTTTTTGGAAGGTTGCACTCTAGAATATTTTGGTCGATTTTCGACCTCAGTATTTTTTGGAGGGCAGGTGTCATTTACAGACCTGCAATTGGTGAATATTTAGTGACCTTTTGCAGTGGGTTTAAAGCTGCTGTTGTGGGAAACGGCCACAAGGATGCAGCATTTCTCCATTCCCAAATCTGGGTACTAGGGCAGCAGAGCCGTTCTGGAAGTCGTTTGCCTAGGTTGTAAATTTGAATGGAATGTGCCAGGAGAACCCCCCATAAGTTTATGTCTCATTACTCCTAGTTGGTTGTTTTAATTTTTTCAATTGGGGTAATGGTTAGAATGTTGCTTGTCCAAGGTGTACATACTCTGGTTCATCTACATATTCTATATACCTATTTATGTAGAGATCCTCTTCCCGTGTAAATTGTTACACAGTGTTCCGTAAACCTTCCTTGCTATATGGTCGGTCTTTTTGATATATGTATATAATATGTATTTGTATACATATGGTAACGCCAATCTTCATGTATCCATTCCCCCCACCTTTCCTTGTAGATAAGCATAGTTTTTTTTAATAAGTCTGTGATTGACTTTCTCAGTGGAAATATGTTCATTTGTGTCAGTTATTAGAGAACGCGTATAAGTGATATCATAGGATATAGGACTTTTGCTTTCCGACTTACCTCATGTTCTGTGATTATCTCCAAGATCATCTATGGTGTCTCAAAGAGCAGTGTTTCATTGTTTTCCATGGCTAGTATTCATTGTGTACATGGGCCACTTCTGCTTTTTCCTTTCATCTGTTGATGGACATTTTGGTTGCTTCACTGTCTTGTCTATTGTGAATAAGGCTGCAGTGCAGCTTTTGCAGCCCGGGTCTTCTTCATTCTGGTCTTCTCAGGTGAGAGGCCCATTGGTGCGCCTGCTGGATTGAATGGTACCTCAATTTTTCCTTTTCAACGCAGCTCCTTTCTGTTCTCATTATTAGTGTTTAACCCTTTTACATCTCACCAGCAGCTAGAGGGTACACAGTTCTCTAAAACCTCTTCAGCATTGATTGTTTGTAGACTTTTTGCCAATGGTCAGTCGACGGGTGTGAGTTGAAAACTTTTTGTAGATTAGATTGCATGAGTCTAATACTTCCTGAGGTTGAGCTTTTATCCATTTTCCTTTCTTTAAAAAGAGAGTGAGTACAACTTACCTCTTCATACTAGCTTCGTGAACATTTTGCCTGTTTTGAATTTTTTTTATCCATTCCCTACCTCAGCACAATTTTGAGGGCAGGCGTCCTTTACAGCCCTGAGTCCTTGTGAATGGTAAGTGACCATTAGCTGTGGGTTAAAAGCTGCTGTTGCGGGAATCGGCCACAAGGCGGCAGCATTTCTCCTTTACCAAATCTGGTTACTAGGGCAACAGAGCCTTACTGGAAGTGGTGTTCTAGGTTGTAAATTAGAATGGAATGTGCGAGGAAAAAGCCCTTTAAGTTTATGTCTCATTACTTCTTGTTGGTATCTTTAACTTAATTTTTATTTTTTATCACAGCAAACTTGATTACAATGTTTTGTTTGTTCTAGGTGTGCAAGATGTGGTTCTTTCACACATATACATATATCTATTTTTCTTCGGATCCTTTTCCCATGTAGGATACGACACAATGTTGAGTAGTCTTCTCTTGGTATTGCGTAGGTCTTTGGTGATTATATATTTCACATATGTTTGTATCACTCTGTTAACCTCAATACGGTAATGTATCCAATCCTCACACCTTTCCATTTGGTGAACCATAAGTTTTTTTAATGAATCTATGATAGTGTTTCTCTGTGGAAATACCTTTGTTTGTATCATTTTTTAGGTAACACCTATATGTGATATGATAGGATATGTGTCTTTCGCTTTCTCACTTACACCAAGTTGCGTGATTACTTCTAGACTCATCTATGGTGCTGCAAATGGCATTGTTTCATTTTTTCACTAGCTCATATTCCATCTGTACATGTAGCAGTTCTTCATTGTCCACCCATCTGTCGTTGGACTTTTTGGTTACTTCCATATCTTGGCGATTGTTATACTATGCAATGCAGATTTGCGTACCTGTGTCCTTCCAATTCTGTCTTCTTAGGTTATAGGTCCAGGAATAGGTCTGCTGGATCATATGGTAGCTCAATGTTTACCTTTTAAAGGCACCTCTATTCTGTTCGCTTTAGTGGCTCTTTCCAGGTTACGTCCCACTTAAAGCGGAGGGTATGCATTTCTTCCCAGCACCTTCAGCATTTATTCTTTGTAGTTTTTGCTGATGGTTATTCTGAGTGGTGTGAGCTGATACCTCTTTGTGGTTGAATTTGCATGTGTCTCATAATGGGTTGAAATTGAGCTGTAAGACATGTCCTTTTTATTTTTCCAGCTGTGATGAGAGCTTATTTCTTCAAAGTGTTTTCTTAAAGTATGTGTCACCATTTGAAATATTTTGGCCATTATCTCCCTCAAGACATTTTGAGGGCAGGTTTCATTTACAGCCCTGCAGTACTTGTTCATATGAAGTGACCATTAGCTCAGGCTTTAAACCTGCTTTTGCAGGTAACGGCCAGAGAGCGACAGCCTTTCTACGTTCCCCTTGCTGGTACTAGGGAAACAGACCTACCGGCCAGTGTTGTTTTTCGGTTATAAATTAGAGTGCAATGTGCCCGGATAAACCCACAAATGTTGATGTCTCCTTGCTTTTGTTTGTTTTTAAATTTAATTTATATTTATTATTAGAGTAATATTCCATTGTGTACGTGGACCACTTCTTCTTGGTGCATTCCTCGGTTGATGGACATTTTCATTTCTTCCAAGCGCTGCCTATGGTAAATATTGCTGGCATACAGGTTTCCCAGCCTGTGACTTTTTGATTCTCATTTTCTCAGGTGATAGGCCAAGCAGTGGTTGTGATTGATGGACTGGTAGTTCATTGTTTCCCTTTTCAAAGCACCTACATTGTGTTTTCATTAGTGGCTCTTTACATGCCCCCCCTTACAACCGAGGGTACGCATTTCTCCACACTCCCTTCACCGTTTATTTTTTGCAGCATTTTTCCTAATGGCCATTCTGACTGCTGTGAGCTGATAGGGTTTTGTAATATGGGTATGCATGTCATGAAAATTTTTAAAATTCATCATATTCCTATGCCTTTATCTTTTCTCTTAAAAGAGAAAACCGTGAGTACAATATAGCTCTTGAAATTGTCTTCTTCGAAGGTTGCCCTCTTCTGAATTTTTTGGTCGATTTTTGACCCCAGAAATTTTCTGGAGGGCAGGCGCCATTTACAGAACTGCAAGTTGGTGAAAATTTAGTGACCTTTTGCAGTGAGTTCAAAGCTGCTGTTGTGGGAAACGTCCACAAGGAGGTAGCATTTCTCCATTCCCCAATCTGGGTTCTAGGGCAGCAGAGCCTTTCTGGAAGTCATTGTCCAGGTTGTAAATTAGAATGGAATTTGCCTGGAGAAATCCCCATAAATTTATGTCTCATTACTTCTTCTTGGTTTTTAAAATTTTTTAAATCTGGGTAAAGTTTAGAATATTGTTTGTCCTAGGTGTACACAATCTAGTTCATTTGGACATTATGTATGTCTATTAATGTACAGATCCTCTTCCCATGTAAAATATTACAGTGTTCCGTCGACCTCCCTTGCTATATGTTCGATCTTTTTGATACATGTATATAATATGTATTTGAATATGTATAGTAACACTAATCTTCATTTCTCAATTTCCCCCCTCCTTTCCTTTTAGATGAGCATAGTTTGTTTTCTACGCCTGTGAGTGTCTTTCTCTTTGGAAATATGTTCATCTGTGTCAGTTATTAGATAATGCCATAAGTGATAATATAAGATATAGGTCTTTTGCTTTCCGACCTCCTTCATGTTTTGTGATTATCTCCAGGCTCATCTATGGTGCCTCAAAGAGCAGTGCTTCAATGTTTTCCATGGCTAATATTCCATTGTGTACATGGACCACTTCTTCTTGGTGCATTCCTCTGTTGATGGACACTTTCGTTGCTTCCAAGTGTTGCCTATGGTAAATATTGCTGGAGTGCAGGATTGCCAGCCTGCGATTTTTGATTTTCATTTTCTCAGGTGATAGACCCAGCAGTGGGTATGATTGATTGACTGGTATGGTAGCTCAACGTTTACCTTTTCAAGGCACCTCAATTGTGCTTTCATTAGTGGCTCGTACCACGTCCCCCTTAGAATCGAGGGTACGCATTTCTCCACAATCACGTCAGCATTTCTTGTTTGCAGCATTTTTGTTGATGGCCATTCTGACTGGTGTGAGCTGATAGGTTTTTGTAATTTGGGTTTACATGTCTGTAAAAATTCCTACAATTCATCATTTTTCCACGCCTTTTTCTTTTCTGTTAAAAGAAAAAAGAAAAAAAAGTGTGAGTATAATATACCTCTTCAAATTTTCTTTTTGGAAGGTTGCACTCTAGAATATTTTGGTCGATTTTCGACCTCAGTATTTTTTGGAGGGCAGGTGTCATTTACAGACCTGCAATTGGTGAATATTTAGTGACCTTTTGCAGTGGGTTTAAAGCTGCTGTTGTGGGAAACGGCCACAAGGATGCAGCATTTCTCCATTCCCAAATCTGGGTACTAGGGCAGCAGAGCCGTTCTGGAAGTCGTTTGCCTAGGTTGTAAATTTGAATGGAATGTGCCAGGAGAACCCCCCATAAGTTTATGTCTCATTACTCCTAGTTGGTTGTTTTAATTTTTTCAATTGTGGTAATGGTTAGAATGTTGCTTGTCCAAGGTGTACATACTCTGGTTCATCTACATATTCTATATACCTATTTATGTAGAGATCCTCTTCCCGTGTAAATTGTTACACAGTGTTCCGTAAACCTTCCTTGCTATATGGTCGGTCTTTTTGATATATGTATATAATATGTATTTGTATACATATGGTAACGCCAATCATCATGTATCCATTCCCCCCACCTTTCCTTGTAGATAAGCATAGTTTTTTTTAATAAGTCTGTGATTGACTTTCTCAGTGGAAATATGTTCATTTGTGTCAGTTATTAGAGAACGCGTATAAGTGATATCATAGGATATAGGACTTTTGCTTTCCGACTTACCTCATGTTCTGTGATTATCTCCAAGATCATCTATGGTGTCTCAAAGAGCAGTGTTTCATTGTTTTCCATGGCTAGTATTCATTGTGTACATGGACCGCTTCTTCTTTTTCCTTTCATCTGTTGATGGACATTTTGGTTGCTTCACTGTCTTGTCTATTGTGAATAAGGCTGCAGTGCAGCTTTTGCAGCCCGGGTCTTCTTCATTCTGGTCTTCTCAGGTGAGAGGCCCATTGGTGCGCCTGCTGGATTGAATGGTACCTCAATTTTTCCTTTTCAACGCAGCTCCTTTCTGTTCTCATTATTAGCGTTTAACCCTTTTACATCTCACCAGCAGCTAGAGGGTACACAGTTCTCTAAAACCTCTTCAGCATTGATTGTTTGTAGACTTTTTGCCAATGGTCAGTCGACGGGTGTGAGTTGAAAACTTTTTGTAGATTAGATTGCATGAGTCTAATACTTCCTGAGGTTGAGCTTTTATCCATTTTCCTTTCTTTAAAAAGAGAGTGAGTACAACTTACCTCTTCATACTAGCTTCGTGAACATTTTGCCTGTTTTGAATTTTTTTTATCCATTCCCTACCTCAGCACAATTTTGAGGGCAGGCGTCCTTTACAGCCCTGAGTCCTTGTGAATGGTAAGTGACCATTAGCTGTGGGTTAAAAGCTGCTGTTGCGGGAATCGGCCACAAGGCGGCAGCATTTCTCCTTTACCAAATCTGGTTACTAGGGCAACAGAGCCTTACTGGAAGTGGTGTTCTAGGTTGTAAATTAGAATGGAATGTGCGAGGAAAAAGCCCTTTAAGTTTATGTCTCATTACTTCTTGTTGGTATCTTTAACTTAATTTTTATTTCTTATCACAGCAAACTTGATTACAATGTTTTGTTTGTTCTAGGTGTGCAAGATGTGGTTCTTTCACACATATACATATATCTATTTTTCTTCGGATCCTTTTCCCATGTAGGTTACGACACAATGTTGAGTAGTCTTCTCTTGGTATTGCGTAGGTCTTTGGTGATTATATATTTCACATATGTTTGTATCACTCTGTTAACCTCTATACGGTAATGTATCCAATCCTCACACCTTTCCATTTGGTGAACCATAAGTTTTTTTAATGAATCTATGATAGTGTTTCTCTGTGGAAATACCTTTGTTTGTATCATTTTTTAGGTAACACCTATATGTGATATGATAGGATATGTGTCTTTCGCTTTCTCACTTACACCAAGTTGCGTGATTACTTCTAGACTCATCTATGGTGCTGCAAATGGCATTGTTTCATTTTTTCACTAGCTCATATTCCATCTGTACATGTAGCAGTTCTTCATTGTCCACCCATCTGTCGTTGGACTTTTTGGTTACTTCCATATCTTGGCGATTGTTATACTATGCAATGCAGATTTGCGTACCTGTGTCCTTCCAATTCTGTCTTCTTAGGTTATAGGTCCAGGAATAGGTCTGCTGGATCATATGGTAGCTCAATGTTTACCTTTTAAAGGCACCTCTATTCTGTTCGCTTTAGTGGCTCTTTCCAGGTTACGTCCCACTTAAAGCGGAGGGTATGCATTTCTTCCCAGCACCTTCAGCATTTATTCTTTGTAGTTTTTGCTGATGGTTATTCTGAGTGGTGTGAGCTGATACCTCTTTGTGGTTGAATTTGCATGTGTCTCATAATGGGTTGAAATTGAGCTGTAAGACATGTCCTTTTTATTTTTCCAGCTGTGATGAGAGCTTATTTCTTCAAAGTGTTTTCTTAAAGTATGTGTCACCATTTGAAATATTTTGGCCATTATCTCCCTCAAGACATTTTGAGGGCAGGTTTCATTTACAGCCCTGCAGTACTTGTTCATATGAAGTGACCATTAGCTCAGGCTTTAAACCTGCTTTTGCAGGTAACGGCCAGAGAGCGACAGCCTTTCTACGTTCCCCTTGCTGGTACTAGGGAAACAGACCTACCGGCCAGTGTTGTTTTTCGGTTATAAATTAGAGTGCAATGTGCCCGGATAAACCCACAAATGTTGATGTCTCCTTGCTTTTGTTTGTTTTTAAATTTAATTTATATTTATTATTAGAGTAATATTCCATTGTGTACGTGGACCACTTCTTCTTGGTGCATTCCTCGGTTGATGGACATTTTCATTTCTTCCAAGCGCTGCCTATGGTAAATATTGCTGGCATACAGGTTTCCCAGCCTGTGACTTTTTGATTCTCATTTTCTCAGGTGATAGGCCAAGCAGTGGTTGTGATTGATGGACTGGTAGTTCATTGTTTCCCTTTTCAAAGCACCTACATTGTGTTTTCATTAGTGGCTCTTTACATGCCCCCCCTTACAACCGAGGGTACGCATTTCTCCACACTCCCTTCACCGTTTATTTTTTGCAGCATTTTTCCTAATGGCCATTCTGACTGCTGTGAGCTGATAGGGTTTTGTAATGTGGGTATGCATGTCATGAAAATTTTTAAAATTCATCATATTCCTATGCCTTTATCTTTTCTCTTAAAAGAAAAAACCGTGAGTACAATATAGCTCTTGAAATTGTCTTCTTCGAAGGTTGCCCTCTTCTGAATTTTTTGGTCGATTTTTGACCCCAGAAATTTTCTGGAGGGCAGGCGCCATTTACAGAACTGCAAGTTGGTGAAAATTTAGTGACCTTTTGCAGTGATTTCAAAGCTGCTGTTGTGGGAAACGTCCACAAGGAGGTAGCATTTCTCCATTCCCCAATCTGGGTTCTAGGGCAGCAGAGCCTTTCTGGAAGTCATTGTCCAGGTTGTAAATTAGAATGGAATTTGCCTGGAGAAATCCCCATAAGTTTATGTCTCATTACTTCTTCTTGGTTTTTAAAATTTTTTAAATCTGGGTAAAGTTTAGAATATTGTTTGTCCTAGGTGTACACAATCTAGTTCATTTGGACATTATGTATGTCTATTAATGTACAGATCCTCTTCCCATATAAAATATTACAGTGTTCCGTCGACCTCCCTTGCTATATGTTCGATCTTTTTGATACATGTATATAATATGTATTTGAATATGTATAGTAACACTAATCTTCATTTCTCAATTTCCCCCCTCCTTTCCTTTTAGATGAGCATAGTTTGTTTTCTACGCCTGTGAGTGTCTTTCTCTTTGGAAATATGTTCATCTGTGTCAGTTATTAGATAATGCCATAAGTGATAATATAAGATATAGGTCTTTTGCTTTCCGACCTCCTTCATGTTTTGTGATTATCTCCAGGCTCATCTATGGTGCCTCAAAGAGCAGTGCTTCAATGTTTTCCATGGCTAATATTCCATTGTGTACATGGACCACTTCTTCTTGGTGCATTCCTCTGTTGATGGACACTTTCGTTGCTTCCAAGTGTTGCCTATGGTAAATATTGCTGGAGTGCAGGATTGCCAGCCTGCGATTTTTGATTTTCATTTTCTCAGGTGATAGACCCAGCAGTGGGTATGATTGATTGACTGGTATGGTAGCTCAACGTTTACCTTTTCAAGGCACCTCAATTGTGCTTTCATTAGTGGCTCGTACCACGTCCCCCTTAGAATCGAGGGTACGCATTTCTCCACAATCACGTCAGCATTTCTTGTTTGCAGCATTTTTGTTGATGGCCATTCTGACTGGTGTGAGCTGATAGGTTTTTGTAATTTGGGTTTACATGTCTGTAAAAATTCCTACAATTCATCATTTTTCCACGCCTTTTTCTTTTCTGTTAAAAGAAAAAAGAAAAAAAAGTGTGAGTATAATATACCTCTTCAAATTTTCTTTTTGGAAGGTTGCACTCTAGAATATTTTGGTCGATTTTCGACCTCAGTATTTTTTGGAGGGCAGGTGTCATTTACAGACCTGCAATTGGTGAATATTTAGTGACCTTTTGCAGTGGGTTTAAAGCTGCTGTTGTGGGAAACGGCCACAAGGATGCAGCATTTCTCCATTCCCAAATCTGGGTACTAGGGCAGCAGAGCCGTTCTGGAAGTCGTTTGCCTAGGTTGTAAATTTGAATGGAATGTGCCAGGAGAACCCCCCATAAGTTTATGTCTCATTACTCCTAGTTGGTTGTTTTAATTTTTTCAATTGGGGTAATGGTTAGAATGTTGCTTGTCCAAGGTGTACATACTCTGGTTCATCTACATATTCTATATACCTATTTATGTAGAGATCCTCTTCCCGTGTAAATTGTTACACAGTGTTCCGTAAACCTTCCTTGCTATATGGTCGGTCTTTTTGATATATGTATATAATATGTATTTGTATACATATGGTAACGCCAATCTTCATGTATCCATTCCCCCCACCTTTCCTTGTAGATAAGCATAGTTTTTTTTAATAAGTCTGTGATTGACTTTCTCAGTGGAAATATGTTCATTTGTGTCAGTTATTAGAGAACGCGTATAAGTGATATCATAGGATATAGGACTTTTGCTTTCCGACTTACCTCATGTTCTGTGATTATCTCCAAGATCATCTATGGTGTCTCAAAGAGCAGTGTTTCATTGTTTTCCATGGCTAGTATTCATTGTGTACATGGGCCACTTCTGCTTTTTCCTTTCATCTGTTGATGGACATTTTGGTTGCTTCACTGTCTTGTCTATTGTGCATAAGGCTGCAGTGCAGCTTTTGCAGCCCGGGTCTTCTTCATTCTGGTCTTCTCAGGTGAGAGGCCCATTGGTGCGCCTGCTGGATTGAATGGTACCTCAATTTTTCCTTTTCAACGCAGCTCCTTTCTGTTCTCATTATTAGCGTTTAACCCTTTTACATCTCACCAGCAGCTAGAGGGTACACAGTTCTCTAAAACCTCTTCAGCATTGATTGTTTGTAGACTTTTTGCCAATGGTCAGTCGACGGGTGTGAGTTGAAAACTTTTTGTAGATTAGATTGCATGAGTCTAATACTTCCTGAGGTTGAGCTTTTATCCATTTTCCTTTCTTTAAAAAGAGAGTGAGTACAACTTACCTCTTCATACTAGCTTCGTGAACATTTTGCCTGTTTTGAATTTTTTTTATCCATTCCCTACCTCAGCACAATTTTGAGGGCAGGCGTCCTTTACAGCCCTGAGTCCTTGTGAATGGTAAGTGACCATTAGCTGTGGGTTAAAAGCTGCTGTTGCGGGAATCGGCCACAAGGCGGCAGCATTTCTCCTTTACCAAATCTGGTTACTAGGGCAACAGAGCCTTACTGGAAGTGGTGTTCTAGGTTGTAAATTAGAATGGAATGTGCGAGGAAAAAGCCCTTTAAGTTTATGTCTCATTACTTCTTGTTGGTATCTTTAACTTAATTTTTATTTTTTATCACAGCAAACTTGATTACAATGTTTTGTTTGTTCTAGGTGTGCAAGATGTGGTTCTTTCACACATATACATATATCTATTTTTCTTCGGATCCTTTTCCCATGTAGGATACGACACAATGTTGAGTAGTCTTCTCTTGGTATTGCGTAGGTCTTTGGTGATTATATATTTCACATATGTTTGTATCACTCTGTTAACCTCAATACGGTAATGTATCCAATCCTCACACCTTTCCATTTGGTGAACCATAAGTTTTTTTAATGAATCTATGATAGTGTTTCTCTGTGGAAATACCTTTGTTTGTATCATTTTTTAGGTAACACCTATATGTGATATGATAGGATATGTGTCTTTCGCTTTCTCACTTACACCAAGTTGCGTGATTACTTCTAGACTCATCTATGGTGCTGCAAATGGCATTGTTTCATTTTTTCACTAGCTCATATTCCATCTGTACATGTAGCAGTTCTTCATTGTCCACCCATCTGTCGTTGGACTTTTTGGTTACTTCCATATCTTGGCGATTGTTATACTATGCAATGCAGATTTGCGTACCTGTGTCCTTCCAATTCTGTCTTCTTAGGTTATAGGTCCAGGAATAGGTCTGCTGGATCATATGGTAGCTCAATGTTTACCTTTTAAAGGCACCTCTATTCTGTTCGCTTTAGTGGCTCTTTCCAGGTTACGTCCCACTTAAAGCGGAGGGTATGCATTTCTTCCCAGCACCTTCAGCATTTATTCTTTGTAGTTTTTGCTGATGGTTATTCTGAGTGGTGTGAGCTGATACCTCTTTGTGG
The DNA here is from genome assembly GCF_965194805.1 of Balaenoptera borealis. Taxonomy (NCBI): domain Eukaryota; kingdom Metazoa; phylum Chordata; class Mammalia; order Artiodactyla; family Balaenopteridae; genus Balaenoptera; species Balaenoptera borealis. The sequence goes on along the minus strand of NW_028123116.1, from coordinate 60,224 downwards.
TTGAATTTGCATGTGTCTCATAATGGGTTGAAATTGAGCTGTAAGACATGTCCTTTTTATTTTTCCAGCTGTGATGAGAGCTTATTTCTTCAAAGTGTTTTCTTAAAGTATGTGTCACCATTTGAAATATTTTGGCCATTATCTCCCTCAAGACATTTTGAGGGCAGGTTTCATTTACAGCCCTGCAGTACTTGTTCATATGAAGTGACCATTAGCTCAGGCTTTAAACCTGCTTTTGCAGGTAACGGCCAGAGAGCGACAGCCTTTCTACGTTCCCCTTGCTGGTACTAGGGAAACAGACCTACCGGCCAGTGTTGTTTTTCGGTTATAAATTAGAGTGCAATGTGCCCGGATAAACCCACAAATGTTGATGTCTCCTTGCTTTTGTTTGTTTTTAAATTTAATTTATATTTATTATTAGAGTAATATTCCATTGTGTACGTGGACCACTTCTTCTTGGTGCATTCCTCGGTTGATGGACATTTTCATTTCTTCCAAGCGCTGCCTATGGTAAATATTGCTGGCATACAGGTTTCCCAGCCTGTGACTTTTTGATTCTCATTTTCTCAGGTGATAGGCCAAGCAGTGGTTGTGATTGATGGACTGGTAGTTCATTGTTTCCCTTTTCAAAGCACCTACATTGTGTTTTCATTAGTGGCTCTTTACATGCCCCCCCTTACAACCGAGGGTACGCATTTCTCCACACTCCCTTCACCGTTTATTTTTTGCAGCATTTTTCCTAATGGCCATTCTGACTGCTGTGAGCTGATAGGGTTTTGTAATGTGGGTATGCATGTCATGAAAATTTTTAAAATTCATCATATTCCTATGCCTTTATCTTTTCTCTTAAAAGAAAAAACCGTGAGTACAATATAGCTCTTGAAATTGTCTTCTTCGAAGGTTGCCCTCTTCTGAATTTTTTGGTCGATTTTTGACCCCAGAAATTTTCTGGAGGGCAGGCGCCATTTACAGAACTGCAAGTTGGTGAAAATTTAGTGACCTTTTGCAGTGATTTCAAAGCTGCTGTTGTGGGAAACGTCCACAAGGAGGTAGCATTTCTCCATTCCCCAATCTGGGTTCTAGGGCAGCAGAGCCTTTCTGGAAGTCATTGTCCAGGTTGTAAATTAGAATGGAATTTGCCTGGAGAAATCCCCATAAGTTTATGTCTCATTACTTCTTCTTGGTTTTTAAAATTTTTTAAATCTGGGTAAAGTTTAGAATATTGTTTGTCCTAGGTGTACACAATCTAGTTCATTTGGACATTATGTATGTCTATTAATGTACAGATCCTCTTCCCATGTAAAATATTACAGTGTTCCGTCGACCTCCCTTGCTATATGTTCGATCTTTTTGATACATGTATATAATATGTATTTGAATATGTATAGTAACACTAATCTTCATTTCTCAATTTCCCCCCTCCTTTCCTTTTAGATGAGCATAGTTTGTTTTCTACGCCTGTGAGTGTCTTTCTCTTTGGAAATATGTTCATCTGTGTCAGTTATTAGATAATGCCATAAGTGATAATATAAGATATAGGTCTTTTGCTTTCCGACCTCCTTCATGTTTTGTGATTATCTCCAGGCTCATCTATGGTGCCTCAAAGAGCAGTGCTTCAATGTTTTCCATGGCTAATATTCCATTGTGTACATGGACCACTTCTTCTTGGTGCATTCCTCTGTTGATGGACACTTTCGTTGCTTCCAAGTGTTGCCTATGGTAAATATTGCTGGAGTGCAGGATTGCCAGCCTGCGATTTTTGATTTTCATTTTCTCAGGTGATAGACCCAGCAGTGGGTATGATTGATTGACTGGTATGGTAGCTCAACGTTTACCTTTTCAAGGCACCTCAATTGTGCTTTCATTAGTGGCTCGTACCACGTCCCCCTTAGAATCGAGGGTACGCATTTCTCCACAATCACGTCAGCATTTCTTGTTTGCAGCATTTTTGTTGATGGCCATTCTGACTGGTGTGAGCTGATAGGTTTTTGTAATTTGGGTTTACATGTCTGTAAAAATTCCTACAATTCATCATTTTTCCACGCCTTTTTCTTTTCTGTTAAAAGAAAAAAGAAAAAAAAGTGTGAGTATAATATACCTCTTCAAATTTTCTTTTTGGAAGGTTGCACTCTAGAATATTTTGGTCGATTTTCGACCTCAGTATTTTTTGGAGGGCAGGTGTCATTTACAGACCTGCAATTGGTGAATATTTAGTGACCTTTTGCAGTGGGTTTAAAGCTGCTGTTGTGGGAAACGGCCACAAGGATGCAGCATTTCTCCATTCCCAAATCTGGGTACTAGGGCAGCAGAGCCGTTCTGGAAGTCGTTTGCCTAGGTTGTAAATTTGAATGGAATGTGCCAGGAGAACCCCCCATAAGTTTATGTCTCATTACTCCTAGTTGGTTGTTTTAATTTTTTCAATTGGGGTAATGGTTAGAATGTTGCTTGTCCAAGGTGTACATACTCTGGTTCATCTACATATTCTATATACCTATTTATGTAGAGATCCTCTTCCCGTGTAAATTGTTACACAGTGTTCCGTAAACCTTCCTTGCTATATGGTCGGTCTTTTTGATATATGTATATAATATGTATTTGTATACATATGGTAACGCCAATCTTCATGTATCCATTCCCCCCACCTTTCCTTGTAGATAAGCATAGTTTTTTTTAATAAGTCTGTGATTGACTTTCTCAGTGGAAATATGTTCATTTGTGTCAGTTATTAGAGAACGCGTATAAGTGATATCATAGGATATAGGACTTTTGCTTTCCGACTTACCTCATGTTCTGTGATTATCTCCAAGATCATCTATGGTGTCTCAAAGAGCAGTGTTTCATTGTTTTCCATGGCTAGTATTCATTGTGTACATGGGCCACTTCTGCTTTTTCCTTTCATCTGTTGATGGACATTTTGGTTGCTTCACTGTCTTGTCTATTGTGAATAAGGCTGCAGTGCAGCTTTTGCAGCCCGGGTCTTCTTCATTCTGGTCTTCTCAGGTGAGAGGCCCATTGGTGCGCCTGCTGGATTGAATGGTACCTCAATTTTTCCTTTTCAACGCAGCTCCTTTCTGTTCTCATTATTAGCGTTTAACCCTTTTACATCTCACCAGCAGCTAGAGGGTACACAGTTCTCTAAAACCTCTTCAGCATTGATTGTTTGTAGACTTTTTGCCAATGGTCAGTCGACGGGTGTGAGTTGAAAACTTTTTGTAGATTAGATTGCATGAGTCTAATACTTCCTGAGGTTGAGCTTTTATCCATTTTCCTTTCTTTAAAAAGAGAGTGAGTACAACTTACCTCTTCATACTAGCTTCGTGAACATTTTGCCTGTTTTGAATTTTTTTTATCCATTCCCTACCTCAGCACAATTTTGAGGGCAGGCGTCCTTTACAGCCCTGAGTCCTTGTGAATGGTAAGTGACCATTAGCTGTGGGTTAAAAGCTGCTGTTGCGGGAATCGGCCACAAGGCGGCAGCATTTCTCCTTTACCAAATCTGGTTACTAGGGCAACAGAGCCTTACTGGAAGTGGTGTTCTAGGTTGTAAATTAGAATGGAATGTGCGAGGAAAAAGCCCTTTAAGTTTATGTCTCATTACTTCTTGTTGGTATCTTTAACTTAATTTTTATTTTTTATCACAGCAAACTTGATTACAATGTTTTGTTTGTTCTAGGTGTGCAAGATGTGGTTCTTTCACACATATACATATATCTATTTTTCTTCGGATCCTTTTCCCATGTAGGATACGACACAATGTTGAGTAGTCTTCTCTTGGTATTGCGTAGGTCTTTGGTGATTATATATTTCACATATGTTTGTATCACTCTGTTAACCTCAATACGGTAATGTATCCAATCCTCACACCTTTCCATTTGGTGAACCATAAGTTTTTTTAATGAATCTATGATAGTGTTTCTCTGTGGAAATACCTTTGTTTGTATCATTTTTTAGGTAACACCTATATGTGATATGATAGGATATGTGTCTTTCGCTTTCTCACTTACACCAAGTTGCGTGATTACTTCTAGACTCATCTATGGTGCTGCAAATGGCATTGTTTCATTTTTTCACTAGCTCATATTCCATCTGTACATGTAGCAGTTCTTCATTGTCCACCCATCTGTCGTTGGACTTTTTGGTTACTTCCATATCTTGGCGATTGTTATACTATGCAATGCAGATTTGCGTACCTGTGTCCTTCCAATTCTGTCTTCTTAGGTTATAGGTCCAGGAATAGGTCTGCTGGATCATATGGTAGCTCAATGTTTACCTTTTAAAGGCACCTCTATTCTGTTCGCTTTAGTGGCTCTTTCCAGGTTACGTCCCACTTAAAGCGGAAGGTATGCATTTCTTCCCAGCACCTTCAGCATTTATTCTTTGTAGTTTTTGCTGATGGTTATTCTGAGTGGTGTGAGCTGATACCTCTTTGTGGTTGAATTTGCATGTGTCTCATAATGGGTTGAAATTGAGCTGTAAGACATGTCCTTTTTATTTTTCCAGCTGTGATGAGAGCTTATTTCTTCAAAGTGTTTTCTTAAAGTATGTGTCACCATTTGAAATATTTTGGCCATTATCTCCCTCAAGACATTTTGAGGGCAGGTTTCATTTACAGCCCTGCAGTACTTGTTCATATGAAGTGACCATTAGCTCAGGCTTTAAACCTGCTTTTGCAGGTAACGGCCAGAGAGCGACAGCCTTTCTACGTTCCCCTTGCTGGTACTAGGGAAACAGACCTACCGGCCAGTGTTGTTTTTCGGTTATAAATTAGAGTGCAATGTGCCCGGATAAACCCACAAATGTTGATGTCTCCTTGCTTTTGTTTGTTTTTAAATTTAATTTATATTTATTATTAGAGTAATATTCCATTGTGTACGTGGACCACTTCTTCTTGGTGCATTCCTCGGTTGATGGACATTTTCATTTCTTCCAAGCGCTGCCTATGGTAAATATTGCTGGCATACAGGTTTCCCAGCCTGTGACTTTTTGATTCTCATTTTCTCAGGTGATAGGCCAAGCAGTGGTTGTGATTGATGGACTGGTAGTTCATTGTTTCCCTTTTCAAAGCACCTACATTGTGTTTTCATTAGTGGCTCTTTACATGCCCCCCCTTACAACCGAGGGTACGCATTTCTCCACACTCCCTTCACCGTTTATTTTTTGCAGCATTTTTCCTAATGGCCATTCTGACTGCTGTGAGCTGATAGGGTTTTGTAATATGGGTATGCATGTCATGAAAATTTTTAAAATTCATCATATTCCTATGCCTTTATCTTTTCTCTTAAAAGAAAAAACCGTGAGTACAATATAGCTCTTGAAATTGTCTTCTTCGAAGGTTGCCCTCTTCTGAATTTTTTGGTCGATTTTTGACCCCAGAAATTTTCTGGAGGGCAGGCGCCATTTACAGAACTGCAAGTTGGTGAAAATTTAGTGACCTTTTGCAGTGAGTTCAAAGCTGCTGTTGTGGGAAACGTCCACAAGGAGGTAGCATTTCTCCATTCCCCAATCTGGGTTCTAGGGCAGCAGAGCCTTTCTGGAAGTCATTGTCCAGGTTGTAAATTAGAATGGAATTTGCCTGGAGAAATCCCCATAAATTTATGTCTCATTACTTCTTCTTGGTTTTTAAAATTTTTTAAATCTGGGTAAAGTTTAGAATATTGTTTGTCCTAGGTGTACACAATCTAGTTCATTTGGACATTATGTATGTCTATTAATGTACAGATCCTCTTCCCATGTAAAATATTACAGTGTTCCGTCGACCTCCCTTGCTATATGTTCGATCTTTTTGATACATGTATATAATATGTATTTGAATATGTATAGTAACACTAATCTTCATTTCTCAATTTCCCCCCTCCTTTCCTTTTAGATGAGCATAGTTTGTTTTCTACGCCTGTGAGTGTCTTTCTCTTTGGAAATATGTTCATCTGTGTCAGTTATTAGATAATGCCATAAGTGATAATATAAGATATAGGTCTTTTGCTTTCCGACCTCCTTCATGTTTTGTGATTATCTCCAGGCTCATCTATGGTGCCTCAAAGAGCAGTGCTTCAATGTTTTCCATGGCTAATATTCCATTGTGTACATGGACCACTTCTTCTTGGTGCATTCCTCTGTTGATGGACACTTTCGTTGCTTCCAAGTGTTGCCTATGGTAAATATTGCTGGAGTGCAGGATTGCCAGCCTGCGATTTTTGATTTTCATTTTCTCAGGTGATAGACCCAGCAGTGGGTATGATTGATTGACTGGTATGGTAGCTCAACGTTTACCTTTTCAAGGCACCTCAATTGTGCTTTCATTAGTGGCTCGTACCACGTCCCCCTTAGAATCGAGGGTACGCATTTCTCCACAATCACGTCAGCATTTCTTGTTTGCAGCATTTTTGTTGATGGCCATTCTGACTGGTGTGAGCTGATAGGTTTTTGTAATTTGGGTTTACATGTCTGTAAAAATTCCTACAATTCATCATTTTTCCACGCCTTTTTCTTTTCTGTTAAAAGAAAAAAGAAAAAAAAGTGTGAGTATAATATACCTCTTCAAATTTTCTTTTTGGAAGGTTGCACTCTAGAATATTTTGGTCGATTTTCGACCTCAGTATTTTTTGGAGGGCAGGTGTCATTTACAGACCTGCAATTGGTGAATATTTAGTGACCTTTTGCAGTGGGTTTAAAGCTGCTGTTGTGGGAAACGGCCACAAGGATGCAGCATTTCTCCATTCCCAAATCTGGGTACTAGGGCAGCAGAGCCGTTCTGGAAGTCGTTTGCCTAGGTTGTAAATTTGAATGGAATGTGCCAGGAGAACCCCCCATAAGTTTATGTCTCATTACTCCTAGTTGGTTGTTTTAATTTTTTCAATTGGGGTAATGGTTAGAATGTTGCTTGTCCAAGGTGTACATACTCTGGTTCATCTACATATTCTATATACCTATTTATGTAGAGATCCTCTTCCCGTGTAAATTGTTACACAGTGTTCCGTAAACCTTCCTTGCTATATGGTCGGTCTTTTTGATATATGTATATAATATGTATTTGTATACATATGGTAACGCCAATCTTCATGTATCCATTCCCCCCACCTTTCCTTGTAGATAAGCATAGTTTTTTTTAATAAGTCTGTGATTGACTTTCTCAGTGGAAATATGTTCATTTGTGTCAGTTATTAGAGAACGCGTATAAGTGATATCATAGGATATAGGACTTTTGCTTTCCGACTTACCTCATGTTCTGTGATTATCTCCAAGATCATCTATGGTGTCTCAAAGAGCAGTGTTTCATTGTTTTCCATGGCTAGTATTCATTGTGTACATGGGCCACTTCTGCTTTTTCCTTTCATCTGTTGATGGACATTTTGGTTGCTTCACTGTCTTGTCTATTGTGAATAAGGCTGCAGTGCAGCTTTTGCAGCCCGGGTCTTCTTCATTCTGGTCTTCTCAGGTGAGAGGCCCATTGGTGCGCCTGCTGGATTGAATGGTACCTCAATTTTTCCTTTTCAACGCAGCTCCTTTCTGTTCTCATTATTAGTGTTTAACCCTTTTACATCTCACCAGCAGCTAGAGGGTACACAGTTCTCTAAAACCTCTTCAGCATTGATTGTTTGTAGACTTTTTGCCAATGGTCAGTCGACGGGTGTGAGTTGAAAACTTTTTGTAGATTAGATTGCATGAGTCTAATACTTCCTGAGGTTGAGCTTTTATCCATTTTCCTTTCTTTAAAAAGAGAGTGAGTACAACTTACCTCTTCATACTAGCTTCGTGAACATTTTGCCTGTTTTGAATTTTTTTTATCCATTCCCTACCTCAGCACAATTTTGAGGGCAGGCGTCCTTTACAGCCCTGAGTCCTTGTGAATGGTAAGTGACCATTAGCTGTGGGTTAAAAGCTGCTGTTGCGGGAATCGGCCACAAGGCGGCAGCATTTCTCCTTTACCAAATCTGGTTACTAGGGCAACAGAGCCTTACTGGAAGTGGTGTTCTAGGTTGTAAATTAGAATGGAATGTGCGAGGAAAAAGCCCTTTAAGTTTATGTCTCATTACTTCTTGTTGGTATCTTTAACTTAATTTTTATTTTTTATCACAGCAAACTTGATTACAATGTTTTGTTTGTTCTAGGTGTGCAAGATGTGGTTCTTTCACACATATACATATATCTATTTTTCTTCGGATCCTTTTCCCATGTAGGATACGACACAATGTTGAGTAGTCTTCTCTTGGTATTGCGTAGGTCTTTGGTGATTATATATTTCACATATGTTTGTATCACTCTGTTAACCTCAATACGGTAATGTATCCAATCCTCACACCTTTCCATTTGGTGAACCATAAGTTTTTTTAATGAATCTATGATAGTGTTTCTCTGTGGAAATACCTTTGTTTGTATCATTTTTTAGGTAACACCTATATGTGATATGATAGGATATGTGTCTTTCGCTTTCTCACTTACACCAAGTTGCGTGATTACTTCTAGACTCATCTATGGTGCTGCAAATGGCATTGTTTCATTTTTTCACTAGCTCATATTCCATCTGTACATGTAGCAGTTCTTCATTGTCCACCCATCTGTCGTTGGACTTTTTGGTTACTTCCATATCTTGGTGATTGTTATACTATGCAATGCAGATTTGCGTACCTGTGTCCTTCCAATTCTGTCTTCTTAGGTTATAGGTCCAGGAATAGGTCTGCTGGATCATATGGTAGCTCAATGTTTACCTTTTAAAGGCACCTCTATTCTGTTCGCTTTAGTGGCTCTTTCCAGGTTACGTCCCACTTAAAGTGGAGGGTATGCATTTCTTCCCAGCACCTTCAGCATTTATTCTTTGTAGTTTTTGCTGATGGTTATTCTGAGTGGTGTGAGCTGATACCTCTTTGTGGTTGAATTTGCATGTGTCTCATAATGGGTTGAAATTGAGCTGTAAGACATGTCCTTTTTATTTTTCCAGCTGTGATGAGAGCTTATTTCTTCAAAGTGTTTTCTTAAAGTATGTGTCACCATTTGAAATATTTTGGCCATTATCTCCCTCAAGACATTTTGAGGGCAGGTTTCATTTACAGCCCTGCAGTACTTGTTCATATGAAGTGACCATTAGCTCAGGCTTTAAACCTGCTTTTGCAGGTAACGGCCAGAGAGCGACAGCCTTTCTACGTTCCCCTTGCTGGTACTAGGGAAACAGACCTACCGGCCAGTGTTGTTTTTCGGTTATAAATTAGAGTGCAATGTGCCCGGATAAACCCACAAATGTTGATGTCTCCTTGCTTTTGTTTGTTTTTAAATTTAATTTATATTTATTATTAGAGTAATATTCCATTGTGTACGTGGACCACTTCTTCTTGGTGCATTCCTCGGTTGATGGACATTTTCATTTCTTCCAAGCGCTGCCTATGGTAAATATTGCTGGCATACAGGTTTCCCAGCCTGTGACTTTTTGATTCTCATTTTCTCAGGTGATAGGCCAAGCAGTGGTTGTGATTGATGGACTGGTAGTTCATTGTTTCCCTTTTCAAAGCACCTACATTGTGTTTTCATTAGTGGCTCTTTACATGCCCCCCCTTACAACCGAGGGTACGCATTTCTCCACACTCCCTTCACCGTTTATTTTTTGCAGCATTTTTCCTAATGGCCATTCTGACTGCTGTGAGCTGATAGGGTTTTGTAATATGGGTATGCATGTCATGAAAATTTTTAAAATTCATCATATTCCTATGCCTTTATCTTTTCTCTTAAAAGAGAAAACCGTGAGTACAATATAGCTCTTGAAATTGTCTTCTTCGAAGGTTGCCCTCTTCTGAATTTTTTGGTCGATTTTTGACCCCAGAAATTTTCTGGAGGGCAGGCGCCATTTACAGAACTGCAAGTTGGTGAAAATTTAGTGACCTTTTGCAGTGAGTTCAAAGCTGCTGTTGTGGGAAACGTCCACAAGGAGGTAGCATTTCTCCATTCCCCAATCTGGGTTCTAGGGCAGCAGAGCCTTTCTGGAAGTCATTGTCCAGGTTGTAAATTAGAATGGAATTTGCCTGGAGAAATCCCCATAAATTTATGTCTCATTACTTCTTCTTGGTTTTTAAAATTTTTTAAATCTGGGTAAAGTTTAGAATATTGTTTGTCCTAGGTGTACACAATCTAGTTCATTTGGACATTATGTATGTCTATTAATGTACAGATCCTCTTCCCATGTAAAATATTACAGTGTTCCGTCGACCTCCCTTGCTATATGTTCGATCTTTTTGATACATGTATATAATATGTATTTGAATATGTATAGTAACACTAATCTTCATTTCTCAATTTCCCCCCTCCTTTCCTTTTAGATGAGCATAGTTTGTTTTCTACGCCTGTGAGTGTCTTTCTCTTTGGAAATATGTTCATCTGTGTCAGTTATTAGATAATGCCATAAGTGATAATATAAGATATAGGTCTTTTGCTTTCCGACCTCCTTCATGTTTTGTGATTATCTCCAGGCTCATCTATGGTGCCTCAAAGAGCAGTGCTTCAATGTTTTCCATGGCTAATATTCCATTGTGTACATGGACCACTTCTTCTTGGTGCATTCCTCTGTTGATGGACACTTTCGTTGCTTCCAAGTGTTGCCTATGGTAAATATTGCTGGAGTGCAGGATTGCCAGCCTGCGATTTTTGATTTTCATTTTCTCAGGTGATAGACCCAGCAGTGGGTATGATTGATTGACTGGTATGGTAGCTCAACGTTTACCTTTTCAAGGCACCTCAATTGTGCTTTCATTAGTGGCTCGTACCACGTCCCCCTTAGAATCGAGGGTACGCATTTCTCCACAATCACGTCAGCATTTCTTGTTTGCAGCATTTTTGTTGATGGCCATTCTGACTGGTGTGAGCTGATAGGTTTTTGTAATTTGGGTTTACATGTCTGTAAAAATTCCTACAATTCATCATTTTTCCACGCCTTTTTCTTTTCTGTTAAAAGAAAAAAGAAAAAAAAGTGTGAGTATAATATACCTCTTCAAATTTTCTTTTTGGAAGGTTGCACTCTAGAATATTTTGGTCGATTTTCGACCTCAGTATTTTTTGGAGGGCAGGTGTCATTTACAGACCTGCAATTGGTGAATATTTAGTGACCTTTTGCAGTGGGTTTAAAGCTGCTGTTGTGGGAAACGGCCACAAGGATGCAGCATTTCTCCATTCCCAAATCTGGGTACTAGGGCAGCAGAGCCGTTCTGGAAGTCGTTTGCCTAGGTTGTAAATTTGAATGGAATGTGCCAGGAGAACCCCCCATAAGTTTATGTCTCATTACTCCTAGTTGGTTGTTTTAATTTTTTCAATTGTGGTAATGGTTAGAATGTTGCTTGTCCAAGGTGTACATACTCTGGTTCATCTACATATTCTATATACCTATTTATGTAGAGATCCTCTTCCCGTGTAAATTGTTACACAGTGTTCCGTAAACCTTCCTTGCTATATGGTCGGTCTTTTTGATATATGTATATAATATGTATTTGTATACATATGGTAACGCCAATCATCATGTATCCATTCCCCCCACCTTTCCTTGTAGATAAGCATAGTTTTTTTTAATAAGTCTGTGATTGACTTTCTCAGTGGAAATATGTTCATTTGTGTCAGTTATTAGGGAACGCGTATAAGTGATATCATAGGATATAGGACTTTTGCTTTCCGACTTACCTCACGTTCTGTGATTATCTCCAAGATCATCTATGGTGTCTCAAAGAGCAGTGTTTCATTGTTTTCCATGGCTAGTATTCATTGTGTACATGGACCGCTTCTTCTTTTTCCTTTCATCTGTTGATGGACATTTTGGTTGCTTCACTGTCTTGTCTATTGTGAATAAGGCTGCAGTGCAGCTTTTGCAGCCCGGGTCTTCTTCATTCTGGTCTTCTCAGGTGAGAGGCCCATTGGTGCGCCTGCTGGATTGAATGGTACCTCAATTTTTCCTTTTCAACGCAGCTCCTTTCTGTTCTCATTATTAGCGTTTAACCCTTTTACATCTCACCAGCAGCTAGAGGGTACACAGTTCTCTAAAACCTCTTCAGCATTGATTGTTTGTAGACTTTTTGCCAATGGTCAGTCGACGGGTGTGAGTTGAAAACTTTTTGTAGATTAGATTGCATGAGTCTAATACTTCCTGAGGTTGAGCTTTTATCCATTTTCCTTTCTTTAAAAAGAGAGTGAGTACAACTTACCTCTTCATACTAGCTTCGTGAACATTTTGCCTGTTTTGAATTTTTTTTATCCATTCCCTACCTCAGCACAATTTTCAGGGCAGGCGTCCTTTACAGCCCTGAGTCCTTGTGAATGGTAAGTGACCATTAGCTGTGGGTTAAAAGCTGCTGTTGCGGGAATCGGCCACAAGGCGGCAGCATTTCTCCTTTACCAAATCTGGTTACTAGGGCAACAGAGCCTTACTGGAAGTGGTGTTCTAGGTTGTAAATTAGAATGGAATGTGCGAGGAAAAAGCCCTTTAAGTTTATGTCTCATTACTTCTTGTTGGTATCTTTAACTTAATTTTTATTTTTTATCACAGCAAACTTGATTACAATGTTTTGTTTGTTCTAGGTGTGCAAGATGTGGTTCTTTCACACATATACATATATCTATTTTTCTTCGGATCCTTTTCCCATGTAGGATACGACACAATGTTGAGTAGTCTTCTCTTGGTATTGCGTAGGTCTTTGGTGATTATATATTTCACATATGTTTGTATCACTCTGTTAACCTCAATACGGTAATGTATCCAATCCTCACACCTTTCCATTTGGTGAACCATAAGTTTTTTTAATGAATCTATGATAGTGTTTCTCTGTGGAAATACCTTTGTTTGTATCATTTTTTAGGTAACACCTATATGTGATATGATAGGATATGTGTCTTTCGCTTTCTCACTTACACCAAGTTGCGTGATTACTTCTAGACTCATCTATGGTGCTGCAAATGGCATTGTTTCATTTTTTCACTAGCTCATATTCCATCTGTACATGTAGCAGTTCTTCATTGTCCACCCATCTGTCGTTGGACTTTTTGGTTACTTCCATATCTTGGCGATTGTTATACTATGCAATGCAGATTTGCGTACCTGTGTCCTTCCAATTCTGTCTTCTTAGGTTATAGGTCCAGGAATAGGTCTGCTGGATCATATGGTAGCTCAATGTTTACCTTTTAAAGGCACCTCTATTCTGTTCGCTTTAGTGGCTCTTTCCAGGTTATGTCCCACTTAAAGCGGAAGGTATGCATTTCTTCCCAGCACCTTCAGCATTTATTCTTTGTAGTTTTTGCTGATGGTTATTCTGAGTGGTGTGAGCTGATACCTCTTTGTGGTTGAATTTGCATGTGTCTCATAATGCGTTGAAATTGAGCTGTAAGACATGTCCTTTTTATTTTTCCAGCTGTGATGAGAGCTTATTTCTTCAAAGTGTTTTCTTAAAGTATGTGTCACCATTTGAAATATTTTGGCCATTATCTCCCTCAAGACATTTTGAGGGCAGGTTTCATTTACAGCCCTGCAGTACTTGTTCATATGAAGTGACCATTAGCTCAGGCTTTAAACCTGCTTTTGCAGGTAACGGCCAGAGAGCGACAGCCTTTCTACGTTCCCCTTGCTGGTACTAGGGAAACAGACCTACCGGCCAGTGTTGTTTTTCGGTTATAAATTAGAGTGCAATGTGCCCGGATAAACCCACAAATGTTGATGTCTCCTTGCTTTTGTTTGTTTTTAAATTTAATTTATATTTATTATTAGAGTAATATTCCATTGTGTACGTGGACCACTTCTTCTTGGTGCATTCCTCGGTTGATGGACATTTTCATTTCTTCCAAGCGCTGCCTATGGTAAATATTGCTGGCATACAGGTTTCCCAGCCTGTGACTTTTTGATTCTCATTTTCTCAGGTGATAGGCCAAGCAGTGGTTGTGATTGATGGACTGGTAGTTCATTGTTTCCCTTTTCAAAGCACCTACATTGTGTTTTCATTAGTGGCTCTTTACATGCCCCCCCTTACAACCGAGGGTACGCATTTCTCCACACTCCCTTCACCGTTTATTTTTTGCAGCATTTTTCCTAATGGCCATTCTGACTGCTGTGAGCTGATAGGGTTTTGTAATGTGGGTATGCATGTCATGAAAATTTTTAAAATTCATCATATTCCTATGCCTTTATCTTTTCTCTTAAAAGAAAAAACCGTGAGTACAATATAGCTCTTGAAATTGTCTTCTTCGAAGGTTGCCCTCTTCTGAATTTTTTGGTCGATTTTTGACCCCAGAAATTTTCTGGAGGGCAGGCGCCATTTACAGAACTGCAAGTTGGTGAAAATTTAGTGACCTTTTGCAGTGATTTCAAAGCTGCTGTTGTGGGAAACGTCCACAAGGAGGTAGCATTTCTCCATTCCCCAATCTGGGTTCTAGGGCAGCAGAGCCTTTCTGGAAGTCATTGTCCAGGTTGTAAATTAGAATGGAATTTGCCTGGAGAAATCCCCATAAGTTTATGTCTCATTACTTCTTCTTGGTTTTTAAAATTTTTTAAATCTGGGTAAAGTTTAGAATATTGTTTGTCCTAGGTGTACACAATCTAGTTCATTTGGACATTATGTATGTCTATTAATGTACAGATCCTCTTCCCATGTAAAATATTACAGTGTTCCGTCGACCTCCCTTGCTATATGTTCGATCTTTTTGATACATGTATATAATATGTATTTGAATATGTATAGTAACACTAATCTTCATTTCTCAATTTCCCCCCTCCTTTCCTTTTAGATGAGCATAGTTTGTTTTCTACGCCTGTGAGTGTCTTTCTCTTTGGAAATATGTTCATCTGTGTCAGTTATTAGATAATGCCATAAGTGATAATATAAGATATAGGTCTTTTGCTTTCCGACCTCCTTCATGTTTTGTGATTATCTCCAGGCTCATCTATGGTGCCTCAAAGAGCAGTGCTTCAATGTTTTCCATGGCTAATATTCCATTGTGTACATGGACCACTTCTTCTTGGTGCATTCCTCTGTTGATGGACACTTTCGTTGCTTCCAAGTGTTGCCTATGGTAAATATTGCTGGAGTGCAGGATTGCCAGCCTGCGATTTTTGATTTTCATTTTCTCAGGTGATAGACCCAGCAGTGGGTATGATTGATTGACTGGTATGGTAGCTCAACGTTTACCTTTTCAAGGCACCTCAATTGTGCTTTCATTAGTGGCTCGTACCACGTCCCCCTTAGAATCGAGGGTACGCATTTCTCCACAATCACGTCAGCATTTCTTGTTTGCAGCATTTTTGTTGATGGCCATTCTGACTGGTGTGAGCTGATAGGTTTTTGTAATTTGGGTTTACATGTCTGTAAAAATTCCTACAATTCATCATTTTTCCACGCCTTTTTCTTTTCTGTTAAAAGAAAAAAGAAAAAAAAGTGTGAGTATAATATACCTCTTCAAATTTTCTTTTTGGAAGGTTGCACTCTAGAATATTTTGGTCGATTTTCGACCTCAGTATTTTTTGGAGGGCAGGTGTCATTTACAGACCTGCAATTGGTGAATATTTAGTGACCTTTTGCAGTGGGTTTAAAGCTGCTGTTGTGGGAAACGGCCACAAGGATGCAGCATTTCTCCATTCCCAAATCTGGGTACTAGGGCAGCAGAGCCGTTCTGGAAGTCGTTTGCCTAGGTTGTAAATTTGAATGGAATGTGCCAGGAGAACCCCCCATAAGTTTATGTCTCATTACTCCTAGTTGGTTGTTTTAATTTTTTCAATTGGGGTAATGGTTAGAATGTTGCTTGTCCAAGGTGTACATACTCTGGTTCATCTACATATTCTATATACCTATTTATGTAGAGATCCTCTTCCCGTGTAAATTGTTACACAGTGTTCCGTAAACCTTCCTTGCTATATGGTCGGTCTTTTTGATATATGTATATAATATGTATTTGTATACATATGGTAACGCCAATCTTCATGTATCCATTCCCCCCACCTTTCCTTGTAGATAAGCATAGTTTTTTTTAATAAGTCTGTGATTGACTTTCTCAGTGGAAATATGTTCATTTGTGTCAGTTATTAGAGAACGCGTATAAGTGATATCATAGGATATAGGACTTTTGCTTTCCGACTTACCTCATGTTCTGTGATTATCTCCAAGATCATCTATGGTGTCTCAAAGAGCAGTGTTTCATTGTTTTCCATGGCTAGTATTCATTGTGTACATGGACCGCTTCTTCTTTTTCCTTTCATCTGTTGATGGACATTTTGGTTGCTTCACTGTCTTGTCTATTGTGAATAAGGCTGCAGTGCAGCTTTTGCAGCCCGGGTCTTCTTCATTCTGGTCTTCTCAGGTGAGAGGCCCATTGGTGCGCCTGCTGGATTGAATGGTACCTCAATTTTTCCTTTTCAACGCAGCTCCTTTCTGTTCTCATTATTAGCGTTTAACCCTTTTACATCTCACCAGCAGCTAGAGGGTACACAGTTCTCTAAAACCTCTTCAGCATTGATTGTTTGTAGACTTTTTGCCAATGGTCAGTCGACGGGTGTGAGTTGAAAACTTTTTGTAGATTAGATTGCATGAGTCTAATACTTCCTGAGGTTGAGCTTTTATCCATTTTCCTTTCTTTAAAAAGAGAGTGAGTACAACTTACCTCTTCATACTAGCTTCGTGAACATTTTGCCTGTTTTGAATTTTTTTTATCCATTCCCTACCTCAGCACAATTTTGAGGGCAGGCGTCCTTTACAGCCCTGAGTCCTTGTGAATGGTAAGTGACCATTAGCTGTGGGTTAAAAGCTGCTGTTGCGGGAATCGGCCACAAGGCGGCAGCATTTCTCCTTTACCAAATCTGGTTACTAGGGCAACAGAGCCTTACTGGAAGTGGTGTTCTAGGTTGTAAATTAGAATGGAATGTGCGAGGAAAAAGCCCTTTAAGTTTATGTCTCATTACTTCTTGTTGGTATCTTTAACTTAATTTTTATTTTTTATCACAGCAAACTTGATTACAATGTTTTGTTTGTTCTAGGTGTGCAAGATGTGGTTCTTTCACACATATACATATATCTATTTTTCTTCGGATCCTTTTCCCATGTAGGATACGACACAATGTTGAGTAGTCTTCTCTTGGTATTGCGTAGGTCTTTGGTGATTATATATTTCACATATGTTTGTATCACTCTGTTAACCTCAATACGGTAATGTATCCAATCCTCACACCTTTCCATTTGGTGAACCATAAGTTTTTTTAATGAATCTATGATAGTGTTTCTCTGTGGAAATACCTTTGTTTGTATCATTTTTTAGGTAACACCTATATGTGATATGATAGGATATGTGTCTTTCGCTTTCTCACTTACACCAAGTTGCGTGATTACTTCTAGACTCATCTATGGTGCTGCAAATGGCATTGTTTCATTTTTTCACTAGCTCATATTCCATCTGTACATGTAGCAGTTCTTCATTGTCCACCCATCTGTCGTTGGACTTTTTGGTTACTTCCATATCTTGGCGATTGTTATACTATGCAATGCAGATTTGCGTACCTGTGTCCTTCCAATTCTGTCTTCTTAGGTTATAGGTCCAGGAATAGGTCTGCTGGATCATATGGTAGCTCAATGTTTACCTTTTAAAGGCACCTCTATTCTGTTCGCTTTAGTGGCTCTTTCCAGGTTACGTCCCACTTAAAGCGGAGGGTATGCATTTCTTCCCAGCACCTTCAGCATTTATTCTTTGTAGTTTTTGCTGATGGTTATTCTGAGTGGTGTGAGCTGATACCTCTTTGTGGTTGAATTTGCATGTGTCTCATAATGCGTTGAAATTGAGCTGTAAGACATGTCCTTTTTATTTTTCCAGCTGTGATGAGAGCTTATTTCTTCAAAGTGTTTTCTTAAAGTATGTGTCACCATTTGAAATATTTTGGCCATTATCTCCCTCAAGACATTTTGAGGGCAGGTTTCATTTACAGCCCTGCAGTACTTGTTCATATGAAGTGACCATTAGCTCAGGCTTTAAACCTGCTTTTGCAGGTAACGGCCAGAGAGCGACAGCCTTTCTACGTTCCCCTTGCTGGTACTAGGGAAACAGACCTACCGGCCAGTGTTGTTTTTCGGTTATAAATTAGAGTGCAATGTGCCCGGATAAACCCACAAATGTTGATGTCTCCTTGCTTTTGTTTGTTTTTAAATTTAATTTATATTTATTATTAGAGTAATATTCCATTGTGTACGTGGACCACTTCTTCTTGGTGCATTCCTCGGTTGATGGACATTTTCATTTCTTCCAAGCGCTGCCTATGGTAAATATTGCTGGCATACAGGTTTCCCAGCCTGTGACTTTTTGATTCTCATTTTCTCAGGTGATAGGCCAAGCAGTGGTTGTGATTGATGGACTGGTAGTTCATTGTTTCCCTTTTCAAAGCACCTACATTGTGTTTTCATTAGTGGCTCTTTACATGCCCCCCCTTACAACCGAGGGTACGCATTTCTCCACACTCCCTTCACCGTTTATTTTTTGCAGCATTTTTCCTAATGGCCATTCTGACTGCTGTGAGCTGATAGGGTTTTGTAATGTGGGTATGCATGTCATGAAAATTTTTAAAATTCATCATATTCCTATGCCTTTATCTTTTCTCTTAAAAGAAAAAACCGTGAGTACAATATAGCTCTTGAAATTGTCTTCTTCGAAGGTTGCCCTCTTCTGAATTTTTTGGTCGATTTTTGACCCCAGAAATTTTCTGGAGGGCAGGCGCCATTTACAGAACTGCAAGTTGGTGAAAATTTAGTGACCTTTTGCAGTGATTTCAAAGCTGCTGTTGTGGGAAACGTCCACAAGGAGGTAGCATTTCTCCATTCCCCAATCTGGGTTCTAGGGCAGCAGAGCCTTTCTGGAAGTCATTGTCCAGGTTGTAAATTAGAATGGAATTTGCCTGGAGAAATCCCCATAAGTTTATGTCTCATTACTTCTTCTTGGTTTTTAAAATTTTTTAAATCTGGGTAAAGTTTAGAATATTGTTTGTCCTAGGTGTACACAATCTAGTTCATTTGGACATTATGTATGTCTATTAATGTACAGATCCTCTTCCCATATAAAATATTACAGTGTTCCGTCGACCTCCCTTGCTATATGTTCGATCTTTTTGATACATGTATATAATATGTATTTGAATATGTATAGTAACACTAATCTTCATTTCTCAATTTCCCCCTCCTTTCCTTTTAGATGAGCATAGTTTGTTTTCTACGCCTGTGAGTGTCTTTCTCTTTGGAAATATGTTCATCTGTGTCAGTTATTAGATAATGCCATAAGTGATAATATAAGATATAGGTCTTTTGCTTTCCGACCTACTTCATGTTTTGTGATTATCTCCAGGCTCATCTATGGTGCCTCAAAGAGCAGTGCTTCAATGTTTTCCATGGCTAATATTCCATTGTGTACATGGACCACTTCTTCTTGGTGCATTCCTCTGTTGATGGACACTTTCGTTGCTTCCAAGTGTTGCCTATGGTAAATATTGCTGGAGTGCAGGATTGCCAGCCTGCGATTTTTGATTTTCATTTTCTCAGGTGATAGACCCAGCAGTGGGTATGATTGATTGACTGGTATGGTAGCTCAACGTTTACCTTTTCAAGGCACCTCAATTGTGCTTTCATTAGTGGCTCGTACCACGTCCCCCTTAGAATCGAGGGTACGCATTTCTCCACAATCACGTCAGCATTTCTTGTTTGCAGCATTTTTGTTGATGGCCATTCTGACTGGTGTGAGCTGATAGGTTTTTGTAATTTGGGTTTACATGTCTGTAAAAATTCCTACAATTCATCATTTTTCCACGCCTTTTTCTTTTCTGTTAAAAGAAAAAAGAAAAAAAAGTGTGAGTATAATATACCTCTTCAAATTTTCTTTTTGGAAGGTTGCACTCTAGAATATTTTGGTCGATTTTCGACCTCAGTATTTTTTGGAGGGCAGGTGTCATTTACAGACCTGCAATTGGTGAATATTTAGTGACCTTTTGCAGTGGGTTTAAAGCTGCTGTTGTGGGAAACGGCCACAAGGATGCAGCATTTCTCCATTCCCAAATCTGGGTACTAGGGCAGCAGAGCCGTTCTGGAAGTCGTTTGCCTAGGTTGTAAATTTGAATGGAATGTGCCAGGAGAACCCCCCATAAGTTTATGTCTCATTACTCCTAGTTGGTTGTTTTAATTTTTTCAATTGGGGTAATGGTTAGAATGTTGCTTGTCCAAGGTGTACATACTCTGGTTCATCTACATATTCTATATACCTATTTATGTAGAGATCCTCTTCCCGTGTAAATTGTTACACAGTGTTCCGTAAACCTTCCTTGCTATATGGTCGGTCTTTTTGATATATGTATATAATATGTATTTGTATACATATGGTAACGCCAATCTTCATGTATCCATTCCCCCCACCTTTCCTTGTAGATAAGCATAGTTTTTTTTAATAAGTCTGTGATTGACTTTCTCAGTGGAAATATGTTCATTTGTGTCAGTTATTAGAGAACGCGTATAAGTGATATCATAGGATATAGGACTTTTGCTTTCCGACTTACCTCATGTTCTGTGATTATCTCCAAGATCATCTATGGTGTCTCAAAGAGCAGTGTTTCATTGTTTTCCATGGCTAGTATTCATTGTGTACATGGGCCACTTCTGCTTTTTCCTTTCATCTGTTGATGGACATTTTGGTTGCTTCACTGTCTTGTCTATTGTGAATAAGGCTGCAGTGCAGCTTTTGCAGCCCGGGTCTTCTTCATTCTGGTCTTCTCAGGTGAGAGGCCCATTGGTGCGCCTGCTGGATTGAATGGTACCTCAATTTTTCCTTTTCAACGCAGCTCCTTTCTGTTCTCATTATTAGCGTTTAACCCTTTTACATCTCACCAGCAGCTAGAGGGTACACAGTTCTCTAAAACCTCTTCAGCATTGATTGTTTGTAGACTTTTTGCCAATGGTCAGTCGACGGGTGTGAGTTGAAAACTTTTTGTAGATTAGATTGCATGAGTCTAATACTTCCTGAGGTTGAGCTTTTATCCATTTTCCTTTCTTTAAAAAGAGAGTGAGTACAACTTACCTCTTCATACTAGCTTCGTGAACATTTTGCCTGTTTTGAATTTTTTTTATCCATTCCCTACCTCAGCACAATTTTGAGGGCAGGCGTCCTTTACAGCCCTGAGTCCTTGTGAATGGTAAGTGACCATTAGCTGTGGGTTAAAAGCTGCTGTTGCGGGAATCGGCCACAAGGCGGCAGCATTTCTCCTTTACCAAATCTGGTTACTAGGGCAACAGAGCCTTACTGGAAGTGGTGTTCTAGGTTGTAAATTAGAATGGAATGTGCGAGGAAAAAGCCCTTTAAGTTTATGTCTCATTACTTCTTGTTGGTATCTTTAACTTAATTTTTATTTTTTATCACAGCAAACTTGATTACAATGTTTTGTTTGTTCTAGGTGTGCAAGATGTGGTTCTTTCACACATATACATATATCTATTTTTCTTCGGATCCTTTTCCCATGTAGGATACGACACAATGTTGAGTAGTCTTCTCTTGGTATTGCGTAGGTCTTTGGTGATTATATATTTCACATATGTTTGTATCACTCTGTTAACCTCAATACGGTAATGTATCCAATCCTCACACCTTTCCATTTGGTGAACCATAAGTTTTTTTAATGAAACTATGATAGTGTTTCTCTGTGGAAATACCTTTGTTTGTATCATTTTTTAGGTAACACCTATATGTGATATGATAGGATATGTGTCTTTCGCTTTCTCACTTACACCAAGTTGCGTGATTACTTCTAGACTCATCTATGGTGCTGCAAATGGCATTGTTTCATTTTTTCACTAGCTCATATTCCATCTGTACATGTAGCAGTTCTTCATTGTCCACCCATCTGTCGTTGGACTTTTTGGTTACTTCCATATCTTGGCGATTGTTATACTATGCAATGCAGATTTGCGTACCTGTGTCCTTCCAATTCTGTCTTCTTAGGTTATAGGTCCAGGAATAGGTCTGCTGGATCATATGGTAGCTCAATGTTTACCTTTTAAAGGCACCTCTATTCTGTTCGCTTTAGTGGCTCTTTCCAGGTTACGTCCCACTTAAAGCGGAGGGTATGCATTTCTTCCCAGCACCTTCAGCATTTATTCTTTGTAGTTTTTGCTGATGGTTATTCTGAGTGGTGTGAGCTGATACCTCTTTGTGGTTGAATTTGCATGTGTCTCATAATGCGTTGAAATTGAGCTGTAAGACATGTCCTTTTTATTTTTCCAGCTGTGATGAGAGCTTATTTCTTCAAAGTGTTTTCTTAAAGTATGTGTCACCATTTGAAATATTTTGGCCATTATCTCCCTCAAGACATTTTGAGGGCAGGTTTCATTTACAGCCCTGCAGTACTTGTTCATATGAAGTGACCATTAGCTCAGGCTTTAAACCTGCTTTTGCAGGTAACGGCCAGAGAGCGACAGCCTTTCTACGTTCCCCTTGCTGGTACTAGGGAAACAGACCTACCGGCCAGTGTTGTTTTTCGGTTATAAATTAGAGTGCAATGTGCCCGGATAAACCCACAAATGTTGATGTCTCCTTGCTTTTGTTTGTTTTTAAATTTAATTTATATTTATTATTAGAGTAATATTCCATTGTGTACGTGGACCACTTCTTCTTGGTGCATTCCTCGGTTGATGGACATTTTCATTTCTTCCAAGCGCTGCCTATGGTAAATATTGCTGGCATACAGGTTTCCCAGCCTGTGACTTTTTGATTCTCATTTTCTCAGGTGATAGGCCAAGCAGTGGTTGTGATTGATGGACTGGTAGTTCATTGTTTCCCTTTTCAAAGCACCTACATTGTGTTTTCATTAGTGGCTCTTTACATGCCCCCCCTTACAACCGAGGGTACGCATTTCTCCACACTCCCTTCACCGTTTATTTTTTGCAGCATTTTTCCTAATGGCCATTCTGACTGCTGTGAGCTGATAGGGTTTTGTAATGTGGGTATGCATGTCATGAAAATTTTTAAAATTCATCATATTCCTATGCCTTTATCTTTTCTCTTAAAAGAAAAAACCGTGAGTACAATATAGCTCTTGAAATTGTCTTCTTCGAAGGTTGCCCTCTTCTGAATTTTTTGGTCGATTTTTGACCCCAGAAATTTTCTGGAGGGCAGGCGCCATTTACAGAACTGCAAGTTGGTGAAAATTTAGTGACCTTTTGCAGTGATTTCAAAGCTGCTGTTGTGGGAAACGTCCACAAGGAGGTAGCATTTCTCCATTCCCCAATCTGGGTTCTAGGGCAGCAGAGCCTTTCTGGAAGTCATTGTCCAGGTTGTAAATTAGAATGGAATTTGCCTGGAGAAATCCCCATAAGTTTATGTCTCATTACTTCTTCTTGGTTTTTAAAATTTTTTAAATCTGGGTAAAGTTTAGAATATTGTTTGTCCTAGGTGTACACAATCTAGTTCATTTGGACATTATGTATGTCTATTAATGTACGGATCCTCTTCCCATATAAAATATTACAGTGTTCCGTCGACCTCCCTTGCTATATGTTCGATCTTTTTGATACATGTATATAATATGTATTTGAATATGTATAGTAACACTAATCTTCATTTCTCAATTTCCCCCCTCCTTTCCTTTTAGATGAGCATAGTTTGTTTTCTACGCCTGTGAGTGTCTTTCTCTTTGGAAATATGTTCATCTGTGTCAGTTATTAGATAATGCCATAAGTGATAATATAAGATATAGGTCTTTTGCTTTCCGACCTCCTTCATGTTTTGTGATTATCTCCAGGCTCATCTATGGTGCCTCAAAGAGCAGTGCTTCAATGTTTTCCATGGCTAATATTCCATTGTGTACATGGACCACTTCTTCTTGGTGCATTCCTCTGTTGATGGACACTTTCGTTGCTTCCAAGTGTTGCCTATGGTAAATATTGCTGGAGTGCAGGATTGCCAGCCTGCGATTTTTGATTTTCATTTTCTCAGGTGATAGACCCAGCAGTGGGTATGATTGATTGACTGGTATGGTAGCTCAACGTTTACCTTTTCAAGGCACCTCAATTGTGCTTTCATTAGTGGCTCGTACCACGTCCCCCTTAGAATCGAGGGTACGCATTTCTCCACAATCACGTCAGCATTTCTTGTTTGCAGCATTTTTGTTGATGGCCATTCTGACTGGTGTGAGCTGATAGGTTTTTGTAATTTGGGTTTACATGTCTGTAAAAATTCCTACAATTCATCATTTTTCCACGCCTTTTTCTTTTCTGTTAAAAGAAAAAAGAAAAAAAAGTGTGAGTATAATATACCTCTTCAAATTTTCTTTTTGGAAGGTTGCACTCTAGAATATTTTGGTCGATTTTCGACCTCAGTATTTTTTGGAGGGCAGGTGTCATTTACAGACCTGCAATTGGTGAATATTTAGTGACCTTTTGCAGTGGGTTTAAAGCTGCTGTTGTGGGAAACGGCCACAAGGATGCAGCATTTCTCCATTCCCAAATCTGGGTACTAGGGCAGCAGAGCCGTTCTGGAAGTCGTTTGCCTAGGTTGTAAATTTGAATGGAATGTGCCAGGAGAACCCCCCATAAGTTTATGTCTCATTACTCCTAGTTGGTTGTTTTAATTTTTTCAATTGTGGTAATGGTTAGAATGTTGCTTGTCCAAGGTGTACATACTCTGGTTCATCTACATATTCTATATACCTATTTATGTAGAGATCCTCTTCCCGTGTAAATTGTTACACAGTGTTCCGTAAACCTTCCTTGCTATATGGTCGGTCTTTTTGATATATGTATATAATATGTATTTGTATACATATGGTAACGCCAATCATCATGTATCCATTCCCCCCACCTTTCCTTGTAGATAAGCATAGTTTTTTTTAATAAGTCTGTGATTGACTTTCTCAGTGGAAATATGTTCATTTGTGTCAGTTATTAGGGAACGCGTATAAGTGATATCATAGGATATAGGACTTTTGCTTTCCGACTTACCTCACGTTCTGTGATTATCTCCAAGATCATCTATGGTGTCTCAAAGAGCAGTGTTTCATTGTTTTCCATGGCTAGTATTCATTGTGTACATGGACCGCTTCTTCTTTTTCCTTTCATCTGTTGATGGACATTTTGGTTGCTTCACTGTCTTGTCTATTGTGAATAAGGCTGCAGTGCAGCTTTTGCAGCCCGGGTCTTCTTCATTCTGGTCTTCTCAGGTGAGAGGCCCATTGGTGCGCCTGCTGGATTGAATGGTACCTCAATTTTTCCTTTTCAACGCAGCTCCTTTCTGTTCTCATTATTAGCGTTTAACCCTTTTACATCTCACCAGCAGCTAGAGGGTACACAGTTCTCTAAAACCTCTTCAGCATTGATTGTTTGTAGACTTTTTGCCAATGGTCAGTCGACGGGTGTGAGTTGAAAACTTTTTGTAGATTAGATTGCATGAGTCTAATACTTCCTGAGGTTGAGCTTTTATCCATTTTCCTTTCTTTAAAAAGAGAGTGAGTACAACTTACCTCTTCATACTAGCTTCGTGAACATTTTGCCTGTTTTGAATTTTTTTTATCCATTCCCTACCTCAGCACAATTTTCAGGGCAGGCGTCCTTTACAGCCCTGAGTCCTTGTGAATGGTAAGTGACCATTAGCTGTGGGTTAAAAGCTGCTGTTGCGGGAATCGGCCACAAGGCGGCAGCATTTCTCCTTTACCAAATCTGGTTACTAGGGCAACAGAGCCTTACTGGAAGTGGTGTTCTAGGTTGTAAATTAGAATGGAATGTGCGAGGAAAAAGCCCTTTAAGTTTATGTCTCATTACTTCTTGTTGGTATCTTTAACTTAATTTTTATTTTTTATCACAGCAAACTTGATTACAATGTTTTGTTTGTTCTAGGTGTGCAAGATGTGGTTCTTTCACACATATACATATATCTATTTTTCTTCGGATCCTTTTCCCATGTAGGATACGACACAATGTTGAGTAGTCTTCTCTTGGTATTGCGTAGGTCTTTGGTGATTATATATTTCACATATGTTTGTATCACTCTGTTAACCTCAATACGGTAATGTATCCAATCCTCACACCTTTCCATTTGGTGAACCATAAGTTTTTTTAATGAATCTATGATAGTGTTTCTCTGTGGAAATACCTTTGTTTGTATCATTTTTTAGGTAACACCTATATGTGATATGATAGGATATGTGTCTTTCGCTTTCTCACTTACACCAAGTTGCGTGATTACTTCTAGACTCATCTATGGTGCTGCAAATGGCATTGTTTCATTTTTTCACTAGCTCATATTCCATCTGTACATGTAGCAGTTCTTCATTGTCCACCCATCTGTCGTTGGACTTTTTGGTTACTTCCATATCTTGGCGATTGTTATACTATGCAATGCAGATTTGCGTACCTGTGTCCTTCCAATTCTGTCTTCTTAGGTTATAGGTCCAGGAATAGGTCTGCTGGATCATATGGTAGCTCAATGTTTACCTTTTAAAGGCACCTCTATTCTGTTCGCTTTAGTGGCTCTTTCCAGGTTATGTCCCACTTAAAGCGGAAGGTATGCATTTCTTCCCAGCACCTTCAGCATTTATTCTTTGTAGTTTTTGCTGATGGTTATTCTGAGTGGTGTGAGCTGATACCTCTTTGTGGTTGAATTTGCATGTGTCTCATAATGCGTTGAAATTGAGCTGTAAGACATGTCCTTTTTATTTTTCCAGCTGTGATGAGAGCTTATTTCTTCAAAGTGTTTTCTTAAAGTATGTGTCACCATTTGAAATATTTTGGCCATTATCTCCCTCAAGACATTTTGAGGGCAGGTTTCATTTACAGCCCTGCAGTACTTGTTCATATGAAGTGACCATTAGCTCAGGCTTTAAACCTGCTTTTGCAGGTAACGGCCAGAGAGCGACAGCCTTTCTACGTTCCCCTTGCTGGTACTAGGGAAACAGACCTACCGGCCAGTGTTGTTTTTCGGTTATAAATTAGAGTGCAATGTGCCCGGATAAACCCACAAATGTTGATGTCTCCTTGCTTTTGTTTGTTTTTAAATTTAATTTATATTTATTATTAGAGTAATATTCCATTGTGTACGTGGACCACTTCTTCTTGGTGCATTCCTCGGTTGATGGACATTTTCATTTCTTCCAAGCGCTGCCTATGGTAAATATTGCTGGCATACAGGTTTCCCAGCCTGTGACTTTTTGATTCTCATTTTCTCAGGTGATAGGCCAAGCAGTGGTTGTGATTGATGGACTGGTAGTTCATTGTTTCCCTTTTCAAAGCACCTACATTGTGTTTTCATTAGTGGCTCTTTACATGCCCCCCCTTACAACCGAGGGTACGCATTTCTCCACACTCCCTTCACCGTTTATTTTTTGCAGCATTTTTCCTAATGGCCATTCTGACTGCTGTGAGCTGATAGGGTTTTGTAATGTGGGTATGCATGTCATGAAAATTTTTAAAATTCATCATATTCCTATGCCTTTATCTTTTCTCTTAAAAGAAAAAACCGTGAGTACAATATAGCTCTTGAAATTGTCTTCTTCGAAGGTTGCCCTCTTCTGAATTTTTTGGTCGATTTTTGACCCCAGAA
Organism: Balaenoptera borealis; assembly: GCF_965194805.1. Classification (NCBI taxonomy): domain Eukaryota; kingdom Metazoa; phylum Chordata; class Mammalia; order Artiodactyla; family Balaenopteridae; genus Balaenoptera; species Balaenoptera borealis. The sequence goes on along the minus strand of NW_028123116.1, from coordinate 32,690 downwards.
ATTTTCTGGAGGGCAGGCGCCATTTACAGAACTGCAAGTTGGTGAAAATTTAGTGACCTTTTGCAGTGATTTCAAAGCTGCTGTTGTGGGAAACGTCCACAAGGAGGTAGCATTTCTCCATTCCCCAATCTGGGTTCTAGGGCAGCAGAGCCTTTCTGGAAGTCATTGTCCAGGTTGTAAATTAGAATGGAATTTGCCTGGAGAAATCCCCATAAGTTTATGTCTCATTACTTCTTCTTGGTTTTTAAAATTTTTTAAATCTGGGTAAAGTTTAGAATATTGTTTGTCCTAGGTGTACACAATCTAGTTCATTTGGACATTATGTATGTCTATTAATGTACAGATCCTCTTCCCATGTAAAATATTACAGTGTTCCGTCGACCTCCCTTGCTATATGTTCGATCTTTTTGATACATGTATATAATATGTATTTGAATATGTATAGTAACACTAATCTTCATTTCTCAATTTCCCCCCTCCTTTCCTTTTAGATGAGCATAGTTTGTTTTCTACGCCTGTGAGTGTCTTTCTCTTTGGAAATATGTTCATCTGTGTCAGTTATTAGATAATGCCATAAGTGATAATATAAGATATAGGTCTTTTGCTTTCCGACCTCCTTCATGTTTTGTGATTATCTCCAGGCTCATCTATGGTGCCTCAAAGAGCAGTGCTTCAATGTTTTCCATGGCTAATATTCCATTGTGTACATGGACCACTTCTTCTTGGTGCATTCCTCTGTTGATGGACACTTTCGTTGCTTCCAAGTGTTGCCTATGGTAAATATTGCTGGAGTGCAGGATTGCCAGCCTGCGATTTTTGATTTTCATTTTCTCAGGTGATAGACCCAGCAGTGGGTATGATTGATTGACTGGTATGGTAGCTCAACGTTTACCTTTTCAAGGCACCTCAATTGTGCTTTCATTAGTGGCTCGTACCACGTCCCCCTTAGAATCGAGGGTACGCATTTCTCCACAATCACGTCAGCATTTCTTGTTTGCAGCATTTTTGTTGATGGCCATTCTGACTGGTGTGAGCTGATAGGTTTTTGTAATTTGGGTTTACATGTCTGTAAAAATTCCTACAATTCATCATTTTTCCACGCCTTTTTCTTTTCTGTTAAAAGAAAAAAGAAAAAAAAGTGTGAGTATAATATACCTCTTCAAATTTTCTTTTTGGAAGGTTGCACTCTAGAATATTTTGGTCGATTTTCGACCTCAGTATTTTTTGGAGGGCAGGTGTCATTTACAGACCTGCAATTGGTGAATATTTAGTGACCTTTTGCAGTGGGTTTAAAGCTGCTGTTGTGGGAAACGGCCACAAGGATGCAGCATTTCTCCATTCCCAAATCTGGGTACTAGGGCAGCAGAGCCGTTCTGGAAGTCGTTTGCCTAGGTTGTAAATTTGAATGGAATGTGCCAGGAGAACCCCCCATAAGTTTATGTCTCATTACTCCTAGTTGGTTGTTTTAATTTTTTCAATTGGGGTAATGGTTAGAATGTTGCTTGTCCAAGGTGTACATACTCTGGTTCATCTACATATTCTATATACCTATTTATGTAGAGATCCTCTTCCCGTGTAAATTGTTACACAGTGTTCCGTAAACCTTCCTTGCTATATGGTCGGTCTTTTTGATATATGTATATAATATGTATTTGTATACATATGGTAACGCCAATCTTCATGTATCCATTCCCCCCACCTTTCCTTGTAGATAAGCATAGTTTTTTTTAATAAGTCTGTGATTGACTTTCTCAGTGGAAATATGTTCATTTGTGTCAGTTATTAGAGAACGCGTATAAGTGATATCATAGGATATAGGACTTTTGCTTTCCGACTTACCTCATGTTCTGTGATTATCTCCAAGATCATCTATGGTGTCTCAAAGAGCAGTGTTTCATTGTTTTCCATGGCTAGTATTCATTGTGTACATGGACCGCTTCTTCTTTTTCCTTTCATCTGTTGATGGACATTTTGGTTGCTTCACTGTCTTGTCTATTGTGAATAAGGCTGCAGTGCAGCTTTTGCAGCCTGGGTCTTCTTCATTCTGGTCTTCTCAGGTGAGAGGCCCATTGGTGCGCCTGCTGGATTGAATGGTACCTCAATTTTTCCTTTTCAACGCAGCTCCTTTCTGTTCTCATTATTAGCGTTTAACCCTTTTACATCTCACCAGCAGCTAGAGGGTACACAGTTCTCTAAAACCTCTTCAGCATTGATTGTTTGTAGACTTTTTGCCAATGGTCAGTCGACGGGTGTGAGTTGAAAACTTTTTGTAGATTAGATTGCATGAGTCTAATACTTCCTGAGGTTGAGCTTTTATCCATTTTCCTTTCTTTAAAAAGAGAGTGAGTACAACTTACCTCTTCATACTAGCTTCGTGAACATTTTGCCTGTTTTGAATTTTTTTTATCCATTCCCTACCTCAGCACAATTTTGAGGGCAGGCGTCCTTTACAGCCCTGAGTCCTTGTGAATGGTAAGTGACCATTAGCTGTGGGTTAAAAGCTGCTGTTGCGGGAATCGGCCACAAGGCGGCAGCATTTCTCCTTTACCAAATCTGGTTACTAGGGCAACAGAGCCTTACTGGAAGTGGTGTTCTAGGTTGTAAATTAGAATGGAATGTGCGAGGAAAAAGCCCTTTAAGTTTATGTCTCATTACTTCTTGTTGGTATCTTTAACTTAATTTTTATTTTTTATCACAGCAAACTTGATTACAATGTTTTGTTTGTTCTAGGTGTGCAAGATGTGGTTCTTTCACACATATACATATATCTATTTTTCTTCGGATCCTTTTCCCATGTAGGATACGACACAATGTTGAGTAGTCTTCTCTTGGTATTGCGTAGGTCTTTGGTGATTATATATTTCACATATGTTTGTATCACTCTGTTAACCTCAATACGGTAATGTATCCAATCCTCACACCTTTCCATTTGGTGAACCATAAGTTTTTTTAATGAATCTATGATAGTGTTTCTCTGTGGAAATACCTTTGTTTGTATCATTTTTTAGGTAACACCTATATGTGATATGATAGGATATGTGTCTTTCGCTTTCTCACTTACACCAAGTTGCGTGATTACTTCTAGACTCATCTATGGTGCTGCAAATGGCATTGTTTCATTTTTTCACTAGCTCATATTCCATCTGTACATGTAGCAGTTCTTCATTGTCCACCCATCTGTCGTTGGACTTTTTGGTTACTTCCATATCTTGGCGATTGTTATACTATGCAATGCAGATTTGCGTACCTGTGTCCTTCCAATTCTGTCTTCTTAGGTTATAGGTCCAGGAATAGGTCTGCTGGATCATATGGTAGCTCAATGTTTACCTTTTAAAGGCACCTCTATTCTGTTCGCTTTAGTGGCTCTTTCCAGGTTACGTCCCACTTAAAGCGGAGGGTATGCATTTCTTCCCAGCACCTTCAGCATTTATTCTTTGTAGTTTTTGCTGATGGTTATTCTGAGTGGTGTGAGCTGATACCTCTTTGTGGTTGAATTTGCATGTGTCTCATAATGCGTTGAAATTGAGCTGTAAGACATGTCCTTTTTATTTTTCCAGCTGTGATGAGAGCTTATTTCTTCAAAGTGTTTTCTTAAAGTATGTGTCACCATTTGAAATATTTTGGCCATTATCTCCCTCAAGACATTTTGAGGGCAGGTTTCATTTACAGCCCTGCAGTACTTGTTCATATGAAGTGACCATTAGCTCAGGCTTTAAACCTGCTTTTGCAGGTAACGGCCAGAGAGCGACAGCCTTTCTACGTTCCCCTTGCTGGTACTAGGGAAACAGACCTACCGGCCAGTGTTGTTTTTCGGTTATAAATTAGAGTGCAATGTGCCCGGATAAACCCACAAATGTTGATGTCTCCTTGCTTTTGTTTGTTTTTAAATTTAATTTATATTTATTATTAGAGTAATATTCCATTGTGTACGTGGACCACTTCTTCTTGGTGCATTCCTCGGTTGATGGACATTTTCATTTCTTCCAAGCGCTGCCTATGGTAAATATTGCTGGCATACAGGTTTCCCAGCCTGTGACTTTTTGATTCTCATTTTCTCAGGTGATAGGCCAAGCAGTGGTTGTGATTGATGGACTGGTAGTTCATTGTTTCCCTTTTCAAAGCACCTACATTGTGTTTTCATTAGTGGCTCTTTACATGCCCCCCCTTACAACCGAGGGTACGCATTTCTCCACACTCCCTTCACCGTTTATTTTTTGCAGCATTTTTCCTAATGGCCATTCTGACTGCTGTGAGCTGATAGGGTTTTGTAATGTGGGTATGCATGTCATGAAAATTTTTAAAATTCATCATATTCCTATGCCTTTATCTTTTCTCTTAAAAGAAAAAACCGTGAGTACAATATAGCTCTTGAAATTGTCTTCTTCGAAGGTTGCCCTCTTCTGAATTTTTTGGTCGATTTTTGACCCCAGAAATTTTCTGGAGGGCAGGCGCCATTTACAGAACTGCAAGTTGGTGAAAATTTAGTGACCTTTTGCAGTGATTTCAAAGCTGCTGTTGTGGGAAACGTCCACAAGGAGGTAGCATTTCTCCATTCCCCAATCTGGGTTCTAGGGCAGCAGAGCCTTTCTGGAAGTCATTGTCCAGGTTGTAAATTAGAATGGAATTTGCCTGGAGAAATCCCCATAAGTTTATGTCTCATTACTTCTTCTTGGTTTTTAAAATTTTTTAAATCTGGGTAAAGTTTAGAATATTGTTTGTCCTAGGTGTACACAATCTAGTTCATTTGGACATTATGTATGTCTATTAATGTACAGATCCTCTTCCCATATAAAATATTACAGTGTTCCGTCGACCTCCCTTGCTATATGTTCGATCTTTTTGATACATGTATATAATATGTATTTGAATATGTATAGTAACACTAATCTTCATTTCTCAATTTCCCCCCTCCTTTCCTTTTAGATGAGCATAGTTTGTTTTCTACGCCTGTGAGTGTCTTTCTCTTTGGAAATATGTTCATCTGTGTCAGTTATTAGATAATGCCATAAGTGATAATATAAGATATAGGTCTTTTGCTTTCCGACCTCCTTCATGTTTTGTGATTATCTCCAGGCTCATCTATGGTGCCTCAAAGAGCAGTGCTTCAATGTTTTCCATGGCTAATATTCCATTGTGTACATGGACCACTTCTTCTTGGTGCATTCCTCTGTTGATGGACACTTTCGTTGCTTCCAAGTGTTGCCTATGGTAAATATTGCTGGAGTGCAGGATTGCCAGCCTGCGATTTTTGATTTTCATTTTCTCAGGTGATAGACCCAGCAGTGGGTATGATTGATTGACTGGTATGGTAGCTCAACGTTTACCTTTTCAAGGCACCTCAATTGTGCTTTCATTAGTGGCTCGTACCACGTCCCCCTTAGAATCGAGGGTACGCATTTCTCCACAATCACGTCAGCATTTCTTGTTTGCAGCATTTTTGTTGATGGCCATTCTGACTGGTGTGAGCTGATAGGTTTTTGTAATTTGGGTTTACATGTCTGTAAAAATTCCTACAATTCATCATTTTTCCACGCCTTTTTCTTTTCTGTTAAAAGAAAAAAGAAAAAAAAGTGTGAGTATAATATACCTCTTCAAATTTTCTTTTTGGAAGGTTGCACTCTAGAATATTTTGGTCGATTTTCGACCTCAGTATTTTTTGGAGGGCAGGTGTCATTTACAGACCTGCAATTGGTGAATATTTAGTGACCTTTTGCAGTGGGTTTAAAGCTGCTGTTGTGGGAAACGGCCACAAGGATGCAGCATTTCTCCATTCCCAAATCTGGGTACTAGGGCAGCAGAGCCGTTCTGGAAGTCGTTTGCCTAGGTTGTAAATTTGAATGGAATGTGCCAGGAGAACCCCCCATAAGTTTATGTCTCATTACTCCTAGTTGGTTGTTTTAATTTTTTCAATTGGGGTAATGGTTAGAATGTTGCTTGTCCAAGGTGTACATACTCTGGTTCATCTACATATTCTATATACCTATTTATGTAGAGATCCTCTTCCCGTGTAAATTGTTACACAGTGTTCCGTAAACCTTCCTTGCTATATGGTCGGTCTTTTTGATATATGTATATAATATGTATTTGTATACATATGGTAACGCCAATCTTCATGTATCCATTCCCCCCACCTTTCCTTGTAGATAAGCATAGTTTTTTTTAATAAGTCTGTGATTGACTTTCTCAGTGGAAATATGTTCATTTGTGTCAGTTATTAGAGAACGCGTATAAGTGATATCATAGGATATAGGACTTTTGCTTTCCGACTTACCTCATGTTCTGTGATTATCTCCAAGATCATCTATGGTGTCTCAAAGAGCAGTGTTTCATTGTTTTCCATGGCTAGTATTCATTGTGTACATGGGCCGCTTCTGCTTTTTCCTTTCATCTGTTGATGGACATTTTGGTTGCTTCACTGTCTTGTCTATTGTGAATAAGGCTGCAGTGCAGCTTTTGCAGCCCGGGTCTTCTTCATTCTGGTCTTCTCAGGTGAGAGGCCCATTGGTGCGCCTGCTGGATTGAATGGTACCTCAATTTTTCCTTTTCAACGCAGCTCCTTTCTGTTCTCATTATTAGCGTTTAACCCTTTTACATCTCACCAGCAGCTAGAGGGTACACAGTTCTCTAAAACCTCTTCAGCATTGATTGTTTGTAGACTTTTTGCCAATGGTCAGTCGACGGGTGTGAGTTGAAAACTTTTTGTAGATTAGATTGCATGAGTCTAATACTTCCTGAGGTTGAGCTTTTATCCATTTTCCTTTCTTTAAAAAGAGAGTGAGTACAACTTACCTCTTCATACTAGCTTCGTGAACATTTTGCCTGTTTTGAATTTTTTTTATCCATTCCCTACCTCAGCACAATTTTGAGGGCAGGCGTCCTTTACAGCCCTGAGTCCTTGTGAATGGTAAGTGACCATTAGCTGTGGGTTAAAAGCTGCTGTTGCGGGAATCGGCCACAAGGCGGCAGCATTTCTCCTTTACCAAATCTGGTTACTAGGGCAACAGAGCCTTACTGGAAGTGGTGTTCTAGGTTGTAAATTAGAATGGAATGTGCGAGGAAAAAGCCCTTTAAGTTTATGTCTCATTACTTCTTGTTGGTATCTTTAACTTAATTTTTATTTTTTATCACAGCAAACTTGATTACAATGTTTTGTTTGTTCTAGGTGTGCAAGATGTGGTTCTTTCACACATATACATATATCTATTTTTCTTCGGATCCTTTTCCCATGTAGGATACGACACAATGTTGAGTAGTCTTCTCTTGGTATTGCGTAGGTCTTTGGTGATTATATATTTCACATATGTTTGTATCACTCTGTTAACCTCAATACGGTAATGTATCCAATCCTCACACCTTTCCATTTGGTGAACCATAAGTTTTTTTAATGAAACTATGATAGTGTTTCTCTGTGGAAATACCTTTGTTTGTATCATTTTTTAGGTAACACCTATATGTGATATGATAGGATATGTGTCTTTCGCTTTCTCACTTACACCAAGTTGCGTGATTACTTCTAGACTCATCTATGGTGCTGCAAATGGCATTGTTTCATTTTTTCACTAGCTCATATTCCATCTGTACATGTAGCAGTTCTTCATTGTCCACCCATCTGTCGTTGGACTTTTTGGTTACTTCCATATCTTGGCGATTGTTATACTATGCAATGCAGATTTGCGTACCTGTGTCCTTCCAATTCTGTCTTCTTAGGTTATAGGTCCAGGAATAGGTCTGCTGGATCATATGGTAGCTCAATGTTTACCTTTTAAAGGCACCTCTATTCTGTTCGCTTTAGTGGCTCTTTCCAGGTTACGTCCCACTTAAAGCGGAGGGTATGCATTTCTTCCCAGCACCTTCAGCATTTATTCTTTGTAGTTTTTGCTGATGGTTATTCTGAGTGGTGTGAGCTGATACCTCTTTGTGGTTGAATTTGCATGTGTCTCATAATGCGTTGAAATTGAGCTGTAAGACATGTCCTTTTTATTTTTCCAGCTGTGATGAGAGCTTATTTCTTCAAAGTGTTTTCTTAAAGTATGTGTCACCATTTGAAATATTTTGGCCATTATCTCCCTCAAGACATTTTGAGGGCAGGTTTCATTTACAGCCCTGCAGTACTTGTTCATATGAAGTGACCATTAGCTCAGGCTTTAAACCTGCTTTTGCAGGTAACGGCCAGAGAGCGACAGCCTTTCTACGTTCCCCTTGCTGGTACTAGGGAAACAGACCTACCGGCCAGTGTTGTTTTTCGGTTATAAATTAGAGTGCAATGTGCCCGGATAAACCCACAAATGTTGATGTCTCCTTGCTTTTGTTTGTTTTTAAATTTAATTTATATTTATTATTAGAGTAATATTCCATTGTGTACGTGGACCACTTCTTCTTGGTGCATTCCTCGGTTGATGGACATTTTCATTTCTTCCAAGCGCTGCCTATGGTAAATATTGCTGGCATACAGGTTTCCCAGCCTGTGACTTTTTGATTCTCATTTTCTCAGGTGATAGGCCAAGCAGTGGTTGTGATTGATGGACTGGTAGTTCATTGTTTCCCTTTTCAAAGCACCTACATTGTGTTTTCATTAGTGGCTCTTTACATGCCCCCCCTTACAACCGAGGGTACGCATTTCTCCACACTCCCTTCACCGTTTATTTTTTGCAGCATTTTTCCTAATGGCCATTCTGACTGCTGTGAGCTGATAGGGTTTTGTAATGTGGGTATGCATGTCATGAAAATTTTTAAAATTCATCATATTCCTATGCCTTTATCTTTTCTCTTAAAAGAAAAAACCGTGAGTACAATATAGCTCTTGAAATTGTCTTCTTCGAAGGTTGCCCTCTTCTGAATTTTTTGGTCGATTTTTGACCCCAGAAATTTTCTGGAGGGCAGGCGCCATTTACAGAACTGCAAGTTGGTGAAAATTTAGTGACCTTTTGCAGTGATTTCAAAGCTGCTGTTGTGGGAAACGTCCACAAGGAGGTAGCATTTCTCCATTCCCCAATCTGGGTTCTAGGGCAGCAGAGCCTTTCTGGAAGTCATTGTCCAGGTTGTAAATTAGAATGGAATTTGCCTGGAGAAATCCCCATAAGTTTATGTCTCATTACTTCTTCTTGGTTTTTAAAATTTTTTAAATCTGGGTAAAGTTTAGAATATTGTTTGTCCTAGGTGTACACAATCTAGTTCATTTGGACATTATGTATGTCTATTAATGTACAGATCCTCTTCCCATATAAAATATTACAGTGTTCCGTCGACCTCCCTTGCTATATGTTCGATCTTTTTGATACATGTATATAATATGTATTTGAATATGTATAGTAACACTAATCTTCATTTCTCAATTTCCCCCCTCCTTTCCTTTTAGATGAGCATAGTTTGTTTTCTACGCCTGTGAGTGTCTTTCTCTTTGGAAATATGTTCATCTGTGTCAGTTATTAGATAATGCCATAAGTGATAATATAAGATATAGGTCTTTTGCTTTCCGACCTCCTTCATGTTTTGTGATTATCTCCAGGCTCATCTATGGTGCCTCAAAGAGCAGTGCTTCAATGTTTTCCATGGCTAATATTCCATTGTGTACATGGACCACTTCTTCTTGGTGCATTCCTCTGTTGATGGACACTTTCGTTGCTTCCAAGTGTTGCCTATGGTAAATATTGCTGGAGTGCAGGATTGCCAGCCTGCGATTTTTGATTTTCATTTTCTCAGGTGATAGACCCAGCAGTGGGTATGATTGATTGACTGGTATGGTAGCTCAACGTTTACCTTTTCAAGGCACCTCAATTGTGCTTTCATTAGTGGCTCGTACCACGTCCCCCTTAGAATCGAGGGTACGCATTTCTCCACAATCACGTCAGCATTTCTTGTTTGCAGCATTTTTGTTGATGGCCATTCTGACTGGTGTGAGCTGATAGGTTTTTGTAATTTGGGTTTACATGTCTGTAAAAATTCCTACAATTCATCATTTTTCCACGCCTTTTTCTTTTCTGTTAAAAGAAAAAAGAAAAAAAAGTGTGAGTATAATATACCTCTTCAAATTTTCTTTTTGGAAGGTTGCACTCTAGAATATTTTGGTCGATTTTCGACCTCAGTATTTTTTGGAGGGCAGGTGTCATTTACAGACCTGCAATTGGTGAATATTTAGTGACCTTTTGCAGTGGGTTTAAAGCTGCTGTTGTGGGAAACGGCCACAAGGATGCAGCATTTCTCCATTCCCAAATCTGGGTACTAGGGCAGCAGAGCCGTTCTGGAAGTCGTTTGCCTAGGTTGTAAATTTGAATGGAATGTGCCAGGAGAACCCCCCATAAGTTTATGTCTCATTACTCCTAGTTGGTTGTTTTAATTTTTTCAATTGTGGTAATGGTTAGAATGTTGCTTGTCCAAGGTGTACATACTCTGGTTCATCTACATATTCTATATACCTATTTATGTAGAGATCCTCTTCCCGTGTAAATTGTTACACAGTGTTCCGTAAACCTTCCTTGCTATATGGTCGGTCTTTTTGATATATGTATATAATATGTATTTGTATACATATGGTAACGCCAATCATCATGTATCCATTCCCCCCACCTTTCCTTGTAGATAAGCATAGTTTTTTTTAATAAGTCTGTGATTGACTTTCTCAGTGGAAATATGTTCATTTGTGTCAGTTATTAGAGAACGCGTATAAGTGATATCATAGGATATAGGACTTTTGCTTTCCGACTTACCTCATGTTCTGTGATTATCTCCAAGATCATCTATGGTGTCTCAAAGAGCAGTGTTTCATTGTTTTCCATGGCTAGTATTCATTGTGTACATGGACCGCTTCTTCTTTTTCCTTTCATCTGTTGATGGACATTTTGGTTGCTTCACTGTCTTGTCTATTGTGAATAAGGCTGCAGTGCAGCTTTTGCAGCCCGGGTCTTCTTCATTCTGGTCTTCTCAGGTGAGAGGCCCATTGGTGTGCCTGCTGGATTGAATGGTACCTCAATTTTTCCTTTTCAACGCAGCTCCCTCCTGTTCTCATTATTAGCGTTTAACCCTTTTACATCTCACCAGCAGCTAGAGGGTACACAGTTCTCTAAAACCTCTTCAGCATTGATTGTTTGTAGACTTTTTGCAGATGGTCAGTCGACTGGTGTAAGTTGAAACTTTTTGTACATTAGATTGCATGGGTCTAACACTCCCTGAGGTTGAGCTTTTCTCCATTTTCCTTGTTTTTTGAACGAGCGTGAGTAAAACTTAACTCTTCATACTCTCTTCTTGAAACATTTGCCTGTTTGGAATTTTTTTGTCCATTCCCTACTTCAGCACAATTTTTTAGGGCAGGTGTCCTTTACAGCCCTGAGTCCTTGTGAATGTTAAGGGACCATTAGCTGTGAGTTTAAAGCTGCTCTTGCAGGAAACGGCCACAAGGTGGCAGCATTTCTCCTTTACCAAATTTGGTAACTGGGGAAACAGAGCCTTAGTGGAAGGGGTGTTCTAGGTTGTAAATTCGAATGGAATGTGCCAGGAAAAAAGCCCTTTCAGTTTACGTCTCATTACTTCTTGTTCATATTTGTAATTTACTTTTTAGTTTTGATCCCAGCAAATTTGATTACAATGTTCTAGGTGTGCAAGATGTGGTTCTTTCACACATATACGTGTATCTATTCTTCCTCGCATCCTTTTCCCATGTAGGTTATGACACAATGTTGAGTAGTCTTCTCCTGGTCTTCCGTACGTCTTTGGTGGTTATATATTTCACATGGTTTGTATATCTCTGTTCACCCCAATATGGTAATGTATCCAACCCTCATCCCTTTCTATTTGGTGAACCGTAAGTTTTTTTAATGAATCTGTGATTGCCTTTCTCTGTGGAAATATCTTCATTGGTATCAATTTTTAAGTAACTCCTAAAAGTGATATGATAGGATATGTGTCTTTTGCTTTCTCACTTACTACAGGTTGCGTGGTTATGTCTAGACTCATCTATGGTGCTGCAAATGGCATTGTTTCATTTTTTTCACTAGCGAATATTCCATCTGTACATGGAGGAGTTCTTCTTTGTCCACCCATCTGTTGGTGGAGTTTTTGGTTACTTCCATATCTTGGCTATTGAAATACTGTGCAATGCAGATTTGCCTGCCTGTGTCTTTCCAATTCTCTCTTCTTAGATTATAGGTCGGGGAGTGGGCCTGCTGGATCATATGGTAGCTCAATGTTTACCTTTTTAAGGCACCTCCATTCTGCTCTCATTCGTGGCCCTTTGCAAGTTACGTCCCACTTGGAGTTGAGGGTATGCATTTCCCCACAACACCTTCAGCATTTATTGTTTGTAGTTTTCTTGCTGATGGTTATTCTGACAAGTGTGAGCTGATACCTCTTTGTGGTTGAATTCGCATGTGCCTCATAATCCGTTGAAATTGACCTTGAAGGCATGTCCTTTTTATTTTTCAAGCTGTGATTACCCCTTAGTTCTTCAAAGTGTTCTCTTAAAGTATGTGTCCCATTTTGAAATGTTTTGGCCATTACCTCCCTCAAGACATTTTGAGGGCAGGTTTCATTTACAGTTCTGCAGTACTTGTTCCTATGAAATGACCATTAGCACAGGCTTTAAAGCTGCTTTTGCAGGTAACTGCCAGAGGGCGGCAGCCTTTCTATGTTCCCCAAGCTGGTAACTAGGGAAAAGCCCTTGCGGCCTGTGGAGTTTCTCGGTTATAAATTAGAGTGGAGTGTGCCCGGACAAACCCACACAAGCTGATGTCTCCTTACTTTGGTTGGATTTTTAAATTTACTTTTTATTTTTTATTGGAGTAATTTTCCACTGAGTACGTGGACCACTTCTACTTTGTGCATTCCTCGGTTGATGGACATTTTCATTGCTTCCAAGTGTTGCCTATGGTAAATATCGTTGGAGTGCAGGATTGCCAGCCTGTGACTTTTGGATTCTCATTTTCTCAGGTGATAGGCCCAGCAGCGGGTGTGATTGATTGACTGGTAGCACCGTGTTTCCCTTTTCAAAGCACCTTCTTTGTGTTTTCATTAGTGGCTCTTACCACGTCCCCCTTAGAATTGAGGGTACGCATTTCTCCACAATCGATTTAGCATTTATTGTTTGCAGCCTTTATGCTAATGGCCCTACTGGCTGCTGTGAGCTGATAGGGTTTTGTAATTTGGGTTTGCATGTCTTTGAAAATTCGTAAAACTCATCATTTTTCTCCGCCGTTTTCTTTTCTGTTAAAAAAAGGAAACAATTGGGAGTACAGTATAACTCTTGAAATTGTCTTCTTGGAAGGTTGCCCTCTTTTGAATTTTTTGGTCGATTTTCCACGCCAGAGTTTTTGTAGAGAGCAGGTGTCATTTCCCCAACTGCAAGTTGGGTGAATATTTAGGGACCTTTAGCAATGGGTTTAAAGCTGCTGTTGTGGGAAGTGGCCTCAAGGAGGCAGCATTTCTCCATTCCCAAATCTGGGTACTAGGGCAGCAGAGCCTTTCTGGAAGTCGTGTTCCTAGGTTGTAAATTACATTGGACTGTGCATGGAGAAACCCCCATAAGTTTATGTCTCATTATTTCTTCTTGGTTTTTAAAAGTGTTTTAATTGGGGTAAAGCTTAGAATATTGTTATTCCTAGGTGTACGCCATCTGGTTCATTTGTACATTATATATGTCTATTCAAGTACAGATCCTCTTCCCACGTAAAATGTTACAGAGGGTTCCGCAGACCTCCCTTGCTATATGGTCGGTCTTTTTGAGATATGGATATAATATGTGTTTGTATACATATAGTAACACTAATCTTAATTTATCCATTCCCCCCACCTTTCCTTTGAGATGAGCATAGTTTGTTTTCTAAGTCTGTGAGTGTCTTTCTCTGTGGAAATATGTTCATTTGTGTCAGTTATTAGATAACGCCTATAAGTGATATCATAGAATATAGGTCTTTTACTTTCCGACTTACCTCCTGTTTCGTGATTATCTCCAGACTCATTTGTGGTGCCTCAGAGAGCAATGGTTCGTTGTTTTCCATGGCTAATATTCCATTGCGTACATGGACCACTGCTTCTTTATCCATTCACCTCTTGTTGGATATTTTGATTGCTTCACTGTCTTGGCTATTGTGAATAAGGCTGCACTGCAGCTTTTGCGGCCTGTGTCTTCTCGATTCTTGTCTTCTCAGGTGAGAGGTCCATTGGTGCGCCTGCTGGATTGAATGGTACCTCCGTTTTTACTTTTAAACACAGCTCCTTTCTGTTCTCATTATTGGCTGTTACCCCTTTACGTCTCACCAGCAGGTAGAGGGGACACAGTTCTTTAAAACCCCTTCAGCATTTATTGTTTGTAGACTTTTTGCAGATGGTCAGTCGACTGGTGTAAGTTGAAACTTTTTGTACATTAGATTGCATGGGTCTAACACTCCCTGAGGTTGAGCTTTTCTCCATTTTCCTTGTTTTTTGAACGAGCGTGAGTAAAACTTAACTCTTCATACTCTCTTCTTGAAACATTTGCCTGTTTGGAATTTTTTTGTCCATTCCCTACTTCAGCACAATTTTTTAGGGCAGGTGTCCTTTACAGCCCTGAGTCCTTGTGAATGTTAAGGGACCATTAGCTGTGAGTTTAAAGCTGCTCTTGCAGGAAACGGCCACAAGGTGGCAGCATTTCTCCTTTACCAAATTTGGTAACTGGGGAAACAGAGCCTTAGTGGAAGGGGTGTTCTAGGTTGTAAATTCGAATGGAATGTGCCAGGAAAAAAGCCCTTTCAGTTTACGTCTCATTACTTCTTGTTCATATTTGTAATTTACTTTTTAGTTTTGATCCCAGCAAATTTGATTACAATGTTCTAGGTGTGCAAGATGTGGTTCTTTCACACATATACGTGTATCTATTCTTCCTCGCATCCTTTTCCCATGTAGGTTATGACACAATGTTGAGTAGTCTTCTCCTGGTCTTCCGTACGTCTTTGGTGGTTATATATTTCACATGGTTTGTATATCTCTGTTCACCCCAATATGGTAATGTATCCAACCCTCATCCCTTTCTATTTGGTGAACCGTAAGTTTTTTTAATGAATCTGTGATTGCCTTTCTCTGTGGAAATATCTTCATTGGTATCAATTTTTAAGTAACTCCTAAAAGTGATATGATAGGATATGTGTCTTTTGCTTTCTCACTTACTACAGGTTGCGTGGTTATGTCTAGACTCATCTATGGTGCTGCAAATGGCATTGTTTCATTTTTTTCACTAGCGAATATTCCATCTGTACATGGAGGAGTTCTTCTTTGTCCACCCATCTGTTGGTGGAGTTTTTGGTTACTTCCATATCTTGGCTATTGAAATACTGTGCAATGCAGATTTGCCTGCCTGTGTCTTTCCAATTCTCTCTTCTTAGATTATAGGTCGGGGAGTGGGCCTGCTGGATCATATGGTAGCTCAATGTTTACCTTTTTAAGGCACCTCCATTCTGCTCTCATTCGTGGCCCTTTGCAAGTTACGTCCCACTTGGAGTTGAGGGTATGCATTTCCCCACAACACCTTCAGCATTTATTGTTTGTAGTTTTCTTGCTGATGGTTATTCTGACAAGTGTGAGCTGATACCTCTTTGTGGTTGAATTCGCATGTGCCTCATAATCCGTTGAAATTGACCTTGAAGGCATGTCCTTTTTATTTTTCAAGCTGTGATTACCCCTTAGTTCTTCAAAGTGTTCTCTTAAAGTATGTGTCCCATTTTGAAATGTTTTGGCCATTACCTCCCTCAAGACATTTTGAGGGCAGGTTTCATTTACAGTTCTGCAGTACTTGTTCCTATGAAATGACCATTAGCACAGGCTTTAAAGCTGCTTTTGCAGGTAACTGCCAGAGGGCGGCAGCCTTTCTATGTTCCCCAAGCTGGTAACTAGGGAAAAGCCCTTGCGGCCTGTGGAGTTTCTCGGTTATAAATTAGAGTGGAGTGTGCCCGGACAAACCCACACAAGCTGATGTCTCCTTACTTTGGTTGGATTTTTAAATTTACTTTTTATTTTTTATTGGAGTAATTTTCCACTGAGTACGTGGACCACTTCTACTTTGTGCATTCCTCGGTTGATGGACATTTTCATTGCTTCCAAGTGTTGCCTATGGTAAATATCGTTGGAGTGCAGGATTGCCAGCCTGTGACTTTTGGATTCTCATTTTCTCAGGTGATAGGCCCAGCAGTGGGTGTGATTGATTGACTGGTAGCACCGTGTTTCCCTTTTCAAAGCACCTTCTTTGTGTTTTCATTAGTGGCTCTTACCACGTCCCCCTTAGAATTGAGGGTACGCATTTCTCCACAATCGATTTAGCATTTATTGTTTGCAGCCTTTATGCTAATGGCCCTACTGGCTGCTGTGAGCTGATAGGGTTTTGTAATTTGGGTTTGCATGTCTTTGAAAATTCGTAAAACTCATCATTTTTCTCCGCCGTTTTCTTTTCTGTTAAAAAAAGGAAACAATTGGGAGTACAGTATAACTCTTGAAATTGTCTTCTTGGAAGGTTGCCCTCTTTTGAATTTTTTGGTCGATTTTCCACGCCAGAGTTTTTGTAGAGAGCAGGTGTCATTTCCCCAACTGCAAGTTGGGTGAATATTTAGGGACCTTTAGCAATGGGTTTAAAGCTGCTGTTGTGGGAAGTGGCCTCAAGGAGGCAGCATTTCTCCATTCCCAAATCTGGGTACTAGGGCAGCAGAGCCTTTCTGGAAGTCGTGTTCCTAGGTTGTAAATTACATTGGACTGTGCATGGAGAAACCCCCATAAGTTTATGTCTCATTATTTCTTCTTGGTTTTTAAAAGTGTTTTAATTGGGGTAAAGCTTAGAATATTGTTATTCCTAGGTGTACGCCATCTGGTTCATTTGTACATTATATATGTCTATTCAAGTACAGATCCTCTTCCCACGTAAAATGTTACAGAGGGTTCCGCAGACCTCCCTTGCTATATGGTCGGTCTTTTTGAGATATGGATATAATATGTGTTTGTATACATATAGTAACACTAATCTTAATTTATCCATTCCCCCCACCTTTCCTTTGAGATGAGCATAGTTTGTTTTCTAAGTCTGTGAGTGTCTTTCTCTGTGGAAATATGTTCATTTGTGTCAGTTATTAGATAACGCCTATAAGTGATATCATAGAATATAGGTCTTTTACTTTCCGACTTACCTCCTGTTTCGTGATTATCTCCAGACTCATTTGTGGTGCCTCAGAGAGCAATGGTTCGTTGTTTTCCATGGCTAATATTCCATTGCGTACATGGACCACTGCTTCTTTATCCATTCACCTCTTGTTGGATATTTTGATTGCTTCACTGTCTTGGCTATTGTGAATAAGGCTGCACTGCAGCTTTTGCGGCCTGTGTCTTCTCGATTCTTGTCTTCTCAGGTGAGAGGTCCATTGGTGCGCCTGCTGGATTGAATGGTACCTCCGTTTTTACTTTTAAACACAGCTCCTTTCTGTTCTCATTATTGGCTGTTACCCCTTTACGTCTCACCAGCAGGTAGAGGGGACACAGTTCTTTAAAACCCCTTCAGCATTTATTGTTTGTAGACTTTTTGCAGATGGTCAGTCGACTGGTGTAAGTTGAAACTTTTTGTACATTAGATTGCATGGGTCTAACACTCCCTGAGGTTGAGCTTTTCTCCATTTTCCTTGTTTTTTGAACGAGCGTGAGTAAAACTTAACTCTTCATACTCTCTTCTTGAAACATTTGCCTGTTTGGAATTTTTTTGTCCATTCCCTACTTCAGCACAATTTTTTAGGGCAGGTGTCCTTTACAGCCCTGAGTCCTTGTGAATGTTAAGGGACCATTAGCTGTGAGTTTAAAGCTGCTCTTGCAGGAAACGGCCACAAGGTGGCAGCATTTCTCCTTTACCAAATTTGGTAACTGGGGAAACAGAGCCTTAGTGGAAGGGGTGTTCTAGGTTGTAAATTCGAATGGAATGTGCCAGGAAAAAAGCCCTTTCAGTTTACGTCTCATTACTTCTTGTTCATATTTGTAATTTACTTTTTAGTTTTGATCCCAGCAAATTTGATTACAATGTTCTAGGTGTGCAAGATGTGGTTCTTTCACACATATACGTGTATCTATTCTTCCTCGCATCCTTTTCCCATGTAGGTTATGACACAATGTTGAGTAGTCTTCTCCTGGTCTTCCGTACGTCTTTGGTGGTTATATATTTCACATGGTTTGTATATCTCTGTTCACCCCAATATGGTAATGTATCCAACCCTCATCCCTTTCTATTTGGTGAACCGTAAGTTTTTTTAATGAATCTGTGATTGCCTTTCTCTGTGGAAATATCTTCATTGGTATCAATTTTTAAGTAACTCCTAAAAGTGATATGATAGGATATGTGTCTTTTGCTTTCTCACTTACTACAGGTTGCGTGGTTATGTCTAGACTCATCTATGGTGCTGCAAATGGCATTGTTTCATTTTTTTCACTAGCGAATATTCCATCTGTACATGGAGGAGTTCTTCTTTGTCCACCCATCTGTTGGTGGAGTTTTTGGTTACTTCCATATCTTGGCTATTGAAATACTGTGCAATGCAGATTTGCCTGCCTGTGTCTTTCCAATTCTCTCTTCTTAGATTATAGGTCGGGGAGTGGGCCTGCTGGATCATATGGTAGCTCAATGTTTACCTTTTTAAGGCACCTCCATTCTGCTCTCATTCGTGGCCCTTTGCAAGTTACGTCCCACTTGGAGTTGAGGGTATGCATTTCCCCACAACACCTTCAGCATTTATTGTTTGTAGTTTTCTTGCTGATGGTTATTCTGACAAGTGTGAGCTGATACCTCTTTGTGGTTGAATTCGCATGTGCCTCATAATCCGTTGAAATTGACCTTGAAGGCATGTCCTTTTTATTTTTCAAGCTGTGATTACCCCTTAGTTCTTCAAAGTGTTCTCTTAAAGTATGTGTCCCATTTTGAAATGTTTTGGCCATTACCTCCCTCAAGACATTTTGAGGGCAGGTTTCATTTACAGTTCTGCAGTACTTGTTCCTATGAAATGACCATTAGCACAGGCTTTAAAGCTGCTTTTGCAGGTAACTGCCAGAGGGCGGCAGCCTTTCTATGTTCCCCAAGCTGGTAACTAGGGAAAAGCCCTTGCGGCCTGTGGAGTTTCTCGGTTATAAATTAGAGTGGAGTGTGCCCGGACAAACCCACACAAGCTGATGTCTCCTTACTTTGGTTGGATTTTTAAATTTACTTTTTATTTTTTATTGGAGTAATTTTCCACTGAGTACGTGGACCACTTCTACTTTGTGCATTCCTCGGTTGATGGACATTTTCATTGCTTCCAAGTGTTGCCTATGGTAAATATCGTTGGAGTGCAGGATTGCCAGCCTGTGACTTTTGGATTCTCATTTTCTCAGGTGATAGGCCCAGCAGTGGGTGTGATTGATTGACTGGTAGCACCGTGTTTCCCTTTTCAAAGCACCTTCTTTGTGTTTTCATTAGTGGCTCTTACCACGTCCCCCTTAGAATTGAGGGTACGCATTTCTCCACAATCGATTTAGCATTTATTGTTTGCAGCCTTTATGCTAATGGCCCTACTGGCTGCTGTGAGCTGATAGGGTTTTGTAATTTGGGTTTGCATGTCTTTGAAAATTCGTAAAACTCATCATTTTTCTCCGCCGTTTTCTTTTCTGTTAAAAAAAGGAAACAATTGGGAGTACAGTATAACTCTTGAAATTGTCTTCTTGGAAGGTTGCCCTCTTTTGAATTTTTTGGTCGATTTTCCACGCCAGAGTTTTTGTAGAGAGCAGGTGTCATTTCCCCAACTGCAAGTTGGGTGAATATTTAGGGACCTTTAGCAATGGGTTTAAAGCTGCTGTTGTGGGAAGTGGCCTCAAGGAGGCAGCATTTCTCCATTCCCAAATCTGGGTACTAGGGCAGCAGAGCCTTTCTGGAAGTCGTGTTCCTAGGTTGTAAATTACATTGGACTGTGCATGGAGAAACCCCCATAAGTTTATGTCTCATTATTTCTTCTTGGTTTTTAAAAGTGTTTTAATTGGGGTAAAGCTTAGAATATTGTTATTCCTAGGTGTACGCCATCTGGTTCATTTGTACATTATATATGTCTATTCAAGTACAGATCCTCTTCCCACGTAAAATGTTACAGAGGGTTCCGCAGACCTCCCTTGCTATATGGTCGGTCTTTTTGAGATATGGATATAATATGTGTTTGTATACATATAGTAACACTAATCTTAATTTATCCATTCCCCCCACCTTTCCTTTGAGATGAGCATAGTTTGTTTTCTAAGTCTGTGAGTGTCTTTCTCTGTGGAAATATGTTCATTTGTGTCAGTTATTAGATAACGCCTATAAGTGATATCATAGAATATAGGTCTTTTACTTTCCGACTTACCTCCTGTTTCGTGATTATCTCCAGACTCATTTGTGGTGCCTCAGAGAGCAATGGTTCGTTGTTTTCCATGGCTAATATTCCATTGCGTACATGGACCACTGCTTCTTTATCCATTCACCTCTTGTTGGATATTTTGATTGCTTCACTGTCTTGGCTATTGTGAATAAGGCTGCACTGCAGCTTTTGCGGCCTGTGTCTTCTCGATTCTTGTCTTCTCAGGTGAGAGGTCCATTGGTGCGCCTGCTGGATTGAATGGTACCTCCGTTTTTACTTTTAAACACAGCTCCTTTCTGTTCTCATTATTGGCTGTTACCCCTTTACGTCTCACCAGCAGGTAGAGGGGACACAGTTCTTTAAAACCCCTTCAGCATTTATTGTTTGTAGACTTTTTGCAGATGGTCAGTCGACTGGTGTAAGTTGAAACTTTTTGTACATTAGATTGCATGGGTCTAACACTCCCTGAGGTTGAGCTTTTCTCCATTTTCCTTGTTTTTTGAACGAGCGTGAGTAAAACTTAACTCTTCATACTCTCTTCTTGAAACATTTGCCTGTTTGGAATTTTTTTGTCCATTCCCTACTTCAGCACAATTTTTTAGGGCAGGTGTCCTTTACAGCCCTGAGTCCTTGTGAATGTTAAGGGACCATTAGCTGTGAGTTTAAAGCTGCTCTTGCAGGAAACGGCCACAAGGTGGCAGCATTTCTCCTTTACCAAATTTGGTAACTGGGGAAACAGAGCCTTAGTGGAAGGGGTGTTCTAGGTTGTAAATTCGAATGGAATGTGCCAGGAAAAAAGCCCTTTCAGTTTACGTCTCATTACTTCTTGTTCATATTTGTAATTTACTTTTTAGTTTTGATCCCAGCAAATTTGATTACAATGTTCTAGGTGTGCAAGATGTGGTTCTTTCACACATATACGTGTATCTATTCTTCCTCGCATCCTTTTCCCATGTAGGTTATGACACAATGTTGAGTAGTCTTCTCCTGGTCTTCCGTACGTCTTTGGTGGTTATATATTTCACATGGTTTGTATATCTCTGTTCACCCCAATATGGTAATGTATCCAACCCTCATCCCTTTCTATTTGGTGAACCGTAAGTTTTTTTAATGAATCTGTGATTGCCTTTCTCTGTGGAAATATCTTCATTGGTATCAATTTTTAAGTAACTCCTAAAAGTGATATGATAGGATATGTGTCTTTTGCTTTCTCACTTACTACAGGTTGCGTGGTTATGTCTAGACTCATCTATGGTGCTGCAAATGGCATTGTTTCATTTTTTTCACTAGCGAATATTCCATCTGTACATGGAGGAGTTCTTCTTTGTCCACCCATCTGTTGGTGGAGTTTTTGGTTACTTCCATATCTTGGCTATTGAAATACTGTGCAATGCAGATTTGCCTGCCTGTGTCTTTCCAATTCTCTCTTCTTAGATTATAGGTCGGGGAGTGGGCCTGCTGGATCATATGGTAGCTCAATGTTTACCTTTTTAAGGCACCTCCATTCTGCTCTCATTCGTGGCCCTTTGCAAGTTACGTCCCACTTGGAGTTGAGGGTATGCATTTCCCCACAACACCTTCAGCATTTATTGTTTGTAGTTTTCTTGCTGATGGTTATTCTGACAAGTGTGAGCTGATACCTCTTTGTGGTTGAATTCGCATGTGCCTCATAATCCGTTGAAATTGACCTTGAAGGCATGTCCTTTTTATTTTTCAAGCTGTGATTACCCCTTAGTTCTTCAAAGTGTTCTCTTAAAGTATGTGTCCCATTTTGAAATGTTTTGGCCATTACCTCCCTCAAGACATTTTGAGGGCAGGTTTCATTTACAGTTCTGCAGTACTTGTTCCTATGAAATGACCATTAGCACAGGCTTTAAAGCTGCTTTTGCAGGTAACTGCCAGAGGGCGGCAGCCTTTCTATGTTCCCCAAGCTGGTAACTAGGGAAAAGCCCTTGCGGCCTGTGGAGTTTCTCGGTTATAAATTAGAGTGGAGTGTGCCCGGACAAACCCACACAAGCTGATGTCTCCTTACTTTGGTTGGATTTTTAAATTTACTTTTTATTTTTTATTGGAGTAATTTTCCACTGAGTACGTGGACCACTTCTACTTTGTGCATTCCTCGGTTGATGGACATTTTCATTGCTTCCAAGTGTTGCCTATGGTAAATATCGTTGGAGTGCAGGATTGCCAGCCTGTGACTTTTGGATTCTCATTTTCTCAGGTGATAGGCCCAGCAGTGGGTGTGATTGATTGACTGGTAGCACCGTGTTTCCCTTTTCAAAGCACCTTCTTTGTGTTTTCATTAGTGGCTCTTACCACGTCCCCCTTAGAATTGAGGGTACGCATTTCTCCACAATCGATTTAGCATTTATTGTTTGCAGCCTTTATGCTAATGGCCCTACTGGCTGCTGTGAGCTGATAGGGTTTTGTAATTTGGGTTTGCATGTCTTTGAAAATTCGTAAAACTCATCATTTTTCTCCGCCGTTTTCTTTTCTGTTAAAAAAAGGAAACAATTGGGAGTACAGTATAACTCTTGAAATTGTCTTCTTGGAAGGTTGCCCTCTTTTGAATTTTTTGGTCGATTTTCCACGCCAGAGTTTTTGTAGAGAGCAGGTGTCATTTCCCCAACTGCAAGTTGGGTGAATATTTAGGGACCTTTAGCAATGGGTTTAAAGCTGCTGTTGTGGGAAGTGGCCTCAAGGAGGCAGCATTTCTCCATTCCCAAATCTGGGTACTAGGGCAGCAGAGCCTTTCTGGAAGTCGTGTTCCTAGGTTGTAAATTACATTGGACTGTGCATGGAGAAACCCCCATAAGTTTATGTCTCATTATTTCTTCTTGGTTTTTAAAAGTGTTTTAATTGGGGTAAAGCTTAGAATATTGTTATTCCTAGGTGTACGCCATCTGGTTCATTTGTACATTATATATGTCTATTCAAGTACAGATCCTCTTCCCACGTAAAATGTTACAGAGGGTTCCGCAGACCTCCCTTGCTATATGGTCGGTCTTTTTGAGATATGGATATAATATGTGTTTGTATACATATAGTAACACTAATCTTAATTTATCCATTCCCCCCACCTTTCCTTTGAGATGAGCATAGTTTGTTTTCTAAGTCTGTGAGTGTCTTTCTCTGTGGAAATATGTTCATTTGTGTCAGTTATTAGATAACGCCTATAAGTGATATCATAGAATATAGGTCTTTTACTTTCCGACTTACCTCCTGTTTCGTGATTATCTCCAGACTCATTTGTGGTGCCTCAGAGAGCAATGGTTCGTTGTTTTCCATGGCTAATATTCCATTGCGTACATGGACCACTGCTTCTTTATCCATTCACCTCTTGTTGGATATTTTGATTGCTTCACTGTCTTGGCTATTGTGAATAAGGCTGCACTGCAGCTTTTGCGGCCTGTGTCTTCTCGATTCTTGTCTTCTCAGGTGAGAGGTCCATTGGTGCGCCTGCTGGATTGAATGGTACCTCCGTTTTTACTTTTAAACACAGCTCCTTTCTGTTCTCATTATTGGCTGTTACCCCTTTACGTCTCACCAGCAGGTAGAGGGGACACAGTTCTTTAAAACCCCTTCAGCATTTATTGTTTGTAGACTTTTTGCAGATGGTCAGTCGACTGGTGTAAGTTGAAACTTTTTGTACATTAGATTGCATGGGTCTAACACTCCCTGAGGTTGAGCTTTTCTCCATTTTCCTTGTTTTTTGAACGAGCGTGAGTAAAACTTAACTCTTCATACTCTCTTCTTGAAACATTTGCCTGTTTGGAATTTTTTTGTCCATTCCCTACTTCAGCACAATTTTTTAGGGCAGGTGTCCTTTACAGCCCTGAGTCCTTGTGAATGTTAAGGGACCATTAGCTGTGAGTTTAAAGCTGCTCTTGCAGGAAACGGCCACAAGGTGGCAGCATTTCTCCTTTACCAAATTTGGTAACTGGGGAAACAGAGCCTTAGTGGAAGGGGTGTTCTAGGTTGTAAATTCGAATGGAATGTGCCAGGAAAAAAGCCCTTTCAGTTTACGTCTCATTACTTCTTGTTCATATTTGTAATTTACTTTTTAGTTTTGATCCCAGCAAATTTGATTACAATGTTCTAGGTGTGCAAGATGTGGTTCTTTCACACATATACGTGTATCTATTCTTCCTCGCATCCTTTTCCCATGTAGGTTATGACACAATGTTGAGTAGTCTTCTCCTGGTCTTCCGTACGTCTTTGGTGGTTATATATTTCACATGGTTTGTATATCTCTGTTCACCCCAATATGGTAATGTATCCAACCCTCATCCCTTTCTATTTGGTGAACCGTAAGTTTTTTTAATGAATCTGTGATTGCCTTTCTCTGTGGAAATATCTTCATTGGTATCAATTTTTAAGTAACTCCTAAAAGTGATATGATAGGATATGTGTCTTTTGCTTTCTCACTTACTACAGGTTGCGTGGTTATGTCTAGACTCATCTATGGTGCTGCAAATGGCATTGTTTCATTTTTTTCACTAGCGAATATTCCATCTGTACATGGAGGAGTTCTTCTTTGTCCACCCATCTGTTGGTGGAGTTTTTGGTTACTTCCATATCTTGGCTATTGAAATACTGTGCAATGCAGATTTGCCTGCCTGTGTCTTTCCAATTCTCTCTTCTTAGATTATAGGTCGGGGAGTGGGCCTGCTGGATCATATGGTAGCTCAATGTTTACCTTTTTAAGGCACCTCCATTCTGCTCTCATTCGTGGCCCTTTGCAAGTTACGTCCCACTTGGAGTTGAGGGTATGCATTTCCCCACAACACCTTCAGCATTTATTGTTTGTAGTTTTCTTGCTGATGGTTATTCTGACAAGTGTGAGCTGATACCTCTTTGTGGTTGAATTCGCATGTGCCTCATAATCCGTTGAAATTGACCTTGAAGGCATGTCCTTTTTATTTTTCAAGCTGTGATTACCCCTTAGTTCTTCAAAGTGTTCTCTTAAAGTATGTGTCCCATTTTGAAATGTTTTGGCCATTACCTCCCTCAAGACATTTTGAGGGCAGGTTTCATTTACAGTTCTGCAGTACTTGTTCCTATGAAATGACCATTAGCACAGGCTTTAAAGCTGCTTTTGCAGGTAACTGCCAGAGGGCGGCAGCCTTTCTATGTTCCCCAAGCTGGTAACTAGGGAAAAGCCCTTGCGGCCTGTGGAGTTTCTCGGTTATAAATTAGAGTGGAGTGTGCCCGGACAAACCCACACAAGCTGATGTCTCCTTACTTTGGTTGGATTTTTAAATTTACTTTTTATTTTTTATTGGAGTAATTTTCCACTGAGTACGTGGACCACTTCTACTTTGTGCATTCCTCGGTTGATGGACATTTTCATTGCTTCCAAGTGTTGCCTATGGTAAATATCGTTGGAGTGCAGGATTGCCAGCCTGTGACTTTTGGATTCTCATTTTCTCAGGTGATAGGCCCAGCAGTGGGTGTGATTGATTGACTGGTAGCACCGTGTTTCCCTTTTCAAAGCACCTTCTTTGTGTTTTCATTAGTGGCTCTTACCACGTCCCCCTTAGAATTGAGGGTACGCATTTCTCCACAATCGATTTAGCATTTATTGTTTGCAGCCTTTATGCTAATGGCCCTACTGGCTGCTGTGAGCTGATAGGGTTTTGTAATTTGGGTTTGCATGTCTTTGAAAATTCGTAAAACTCATCATTTTTCTCCGCCGTTTTCTTTTCTGTTAAAAAAAGGAAACAATTGGGAGTACAGTATAACTCTTGAAATTGTCTTCTTGGAAGGTTGCCCTCTTTTGAATTTTTTGGTCGATTTTCCACGCCAGAGTTTTTGTAGAGAGCAGGTGTCATTTCCCCAACTGCAAGTTGGGTGAATATTTAGGGACCTTTAGCAATGGGTTTAAAGCTGCTGTTGTGGGAAGTGGCCTCAAGGAGGCAGCATTTCTCCATTCCCAAATCTGGGTACTAGGGCAGCAGAGCCTTTCTGGAAGTCGTGTTCCTAGGTTGTAAATTACATTGGACTGTGCATGGAGAAACCCCCATAAGTTTATGTCTCATTATTTCTTCTTGGTTTTTAAAAGTGTTTTAATTGGGGTAAAGCTTAGAATATTGTTATTCCTAGGTGTACGCCATCTGGTTCATTTGTACATTATATATGTCTATTCAAGTACAGATCCTCTTCCCACGTAAAATGTTACAGAGGGTTCCGCAGACCTCCCTTGCTATATGGTCGGTCTTTTTGAGATATGGATATAATATGTGTTTGTATACATATAGTAACACTAATCTTAATTTATCCATTCCCCCCACCTTTCCTTTGAGATGAGCATAGTTTGTTTTCTAAGTCTGTGAGTGTCTTTCTCTGTGGAAATATGTTCATTTGTGTCAGTTATTAGATAACGCCTATAAGTGATATCATAGAATATAGGTCTTTTACTTTCCGACTTACCTCCTGTTTCGTGATTATCTCCAGACTCATTTGTGGTGCCTCAGAGAGCAATGGTTCGTTGTTTTCCATGGCTAATATTCCATTGCGTACATGGACCACTGCTTCTTTATCCATTCACCTCTTGTTGGATATTTTGATTGCTTCACTGTCTTGGCTATTGTGAATAAGGCTGCACTGCAGCTTTTGCGGCCTGTGTCTTCTCGATTCTTGTCTTCTCAGGTGAGAGGTCCATTGGTGCGCCTGCTGGATTGAATGGTACCTCCGTTTTTACTTTTAAACACAGCTCCTTTCTGTTCTCATTATTGGCTGTTACCCCTTTACGTCTCACCAGCAGGTAGAGGGGACACAGTTCTTTAAAACCCCTTCAGCATTTATTGTTTGTAGACTTTTTGCAGATGGTCAGTCGACTGGTGTAAGTTGAAACTTTTTGTACATTAGATTGCATGGGTCTAACACTCCCTGAGGTTGAGCTTTTCTCCATTTTCCTTGTTTTTTGAACGAGCGTGAGTAAAACTTAACTCTTCATACTCTCTTCTTGAAACATTTGCCTGTTTGGAATTTTTTTGTCCATTCCCTACTTCAGCACAATTTTTTAGGGCAGGTGTCCTTTACAGCCCTGAGTCCTTGTGAATGTTAAGGGACCATTAGCTGTGAGTTTAAAGCTGCTCTTGCAGGAAACGGCCACAAGGTGGCAGCATTTCTCCTTTACCAAATTTGGTAACTGGGGAAACAGAGCCTTAGTGGAAGGGGTGTTCTAGGTTGTAAATTCGAATGGAATGTGCCAGGAAAAAAGCCCTTTCAGTTTACGTCTCATTACTTCTTGTTCATATTTGTAATTTACTTTTTAGTTTTGATCCCAGCAAATTTGATTACAATGTTCTAGGTGTGCAAGATGTGGTTCTTTCACACATATACGTGTATCTATTCTTCCTCGCATCCTTTTCCCATGTAGGTTATGACACAATGTTGAGTAGTCTTCTCCTGGTCTTCCGTACGTCTTTGGTGGTTATATATTTCACATGGTTTGTATATCTCTGTTCACCCCAATATGGTAATGTATCCAACCCTCATCCCTTTCTATTTGGTGAACCGTAAGTTTTTTTAATGAATCTGTGATTGCCTTTCTCTGTGGAAATATCTTCATTGGTATCAATTTTTAAGTAACTCCTAAAAGTGATATGATAGGATATGTGTCTTTTGCTTTCTCACTTACTACAGGTTGCGTGGTTATGTCTAGACTCATCTATGGTGCTGCAAATGGCATTGTTTCATTTTTTTCACTAGCGAATATTCCATCTGTACATGGAGGAGTTCTTCTTTGTCCACCCATCTGTTGGTGGAGTTTTTGGTTACTTCCATATCTTGGCTATTGAAATACTGTGCAATGCAGATTTGCCTGCCTGTGTCTTTCCAATTCTCTCTTCTTAGATTATAGGTCGGGGAGTGGGCCTGCTGGATCATATGGTAGCTCAATGTTTACCTTTTTAAGGCACCTCCATTCTGCTCTCATTCGTGGCCCTTTGCAAGTTACGTCCCACTTGGAGTTGAGGGTATGCATTTCCCCACAACACCTTCAGCATTTATTGTTTGTAGTTTTCTTGCTGATGGTTATTCTGACAAGTGTGAGCTGATACCTCTTTGTGGTTGAATTCGCATGTGCCTCATAATCCGTTGAAATTGACCTTGAAGGCATGTCCTTTTTATTTTTCAAGCTGTGATTACCCCTTAGTTCTTCAAAGTGTTCTCTTAAAGTATGTGTCCCATTTTGAAATGTTTTGGCCATTACCTCCCTCAAGACATTTTGAGGGCAGGTTTCATTTACAGTTCTGCAGTACTTGTTCCTATGAAATGACCATTAGCACAGGCTTTAAAGCTGCTTTTGCAGGTAACTGCCAGAGGGCGGCAGCCTTTCTATGTTCCCCAAGCTGGTAACTAGGGAAAAGCCCTTGCGGCCTGTGGAGTTTCTCGGTTATAAATTAGAGTGGAGTGTGCCCGGACAAACCCACACAAGCTGATGTCTCCTTACTTTGGTTGGATTTTTAAATTTACTTTTTATTTTTTATTGGAGTAATTTTCCACTGAGTACGTGGACCACTTCTACTTTGTGCATTCCTCGGTTGATGGACATTTTCATTGCTTCCAAGTGTTGCCTATGGTAAATATCGTTGGAGTGCAGGATTGCCAGCCTGTGACTTTTGGATTCTCATTTTCTCAGGTGATAGGCCCAGCAGTGGGTGTGATTGATTGACTGGTAGCACCGTGTTTCCCTTTTCAAAGCACCTTCTTTGTGTTTTCATTAGTGGCTCTTACCACGTCCCCCTTAGAATTGAGGGTACGCATTTCTCCACAATCGATTTAGCATTTATTGTTTGCAGCCTTTATGCTAATGGCCCTACTGGCTGCTGTGAGCTGATAGGGTTTTGTAATTTGGGTTTGCATGTCTTTGAAAATTCGTAAAACTCATCATTTTTCTCCGCCGTTTTCTTTTCTGTTAAAAAAAGGAAACAATTGGGAGTACAGTATAACTCTTGAAATTGTCTTCTTGGAAGGTTGCCCTCTTTTGAATTTTTTGGTCGATTTTCCACGCCAGAGTTTTTGTAGAGAGCAGGTGTCATTTCCCCAACTGCAAGTTGGGTGAATATTTAGGGACCTTTAGCAATGGGTTTAAAGCTGCTGTTGTGGGAAGTGGCCTCAAGGAGGCAGCATTTCTCCATTCCCAAATCTGGGTACTAGGGCAGCAGAGCCTTTCTGGAAGTCGTGTTCCTAGGTTGTAAATTACATTGGACTGTGCATGGAGAAACCCCCATAAGTTTATGTCTCATTATTTCTTCTTGGTTTTTAAAAGTGTTTTAATTGGGGTAAAGCTTAGAATATTGTTATTCCTAGGTGTACGCCATCTGGTTCATTTGTACATTATATATGTCTATTCAAGTACAGATCCTCTTCCCACGTAAAATGTTACAGAGGGTTCCGCAGACCTCCCTTGCTATATGGTCGGTCTTTTTGAGATATGGATATAATATGTGTTTGTATACATATAGTAACACTAATCTTAATTTATCCATTCCCCCCACCTTTCCTTTGAGATGAGCATAGTTTGTTTTCTAAGTCTGTGAGTGTCTTTCTCTGTGGAAATATGTTCATTTGTGTCAGTTATTAGATAACGCCTATAAGTGATATCATAGAATATAGGTCTTTTACTTTCCGACTTACCTCCTGTTTCGTGATTATCTCCAGACTCATTTGTGGTGCCTCAGAGAGCAATGGTTCGTTGTTTTCCATGGCTAATATTCCATTGCGTACATGGACCACTGCTTCTTTATCCATTCACCTCTTGTTGGATATTTTGATTGCTTCACTGTCTTGGCTATTGTGAATAAGGCTGCACTGCAGCTTTTGCGGCCTGTGTCTTCTCGATTCTTGTCTTCTCAGGTGAGAGGTCCATTGGTGCGCCTGCTGGATTGAATGGTACCTCCGTTTTTACTTTTAAACACAGCTCCTTTCTGTTCTCATTATTGGCTGTTACCCCTTTACGTCTCACCAGCAGGTAGAGGGGACACAGTTCTTTAAAACCCCTTCAGCATTTATTGTTTGTAGACTTTTTGCAGATGGTCAGTCGACTGGTGTAAGTTGAAACTTTTTGTACATTAGATTGCATGGGTCTAAC
This sequence comes from Balaenoptera borealis, assembly GCF_965194805.1. Lineage (NCBI taxonomy): Eukaryota > Metazoa > Chordata > Mammalia > Artiodactyla > Balaenopteridae > Balaenoptera > Balaenoptera borealis. The sequence goes on along the minus strand of NW_028123116.1, from coordinate 2,255 downwards.
ACTCCCTGAGGTTGAGCTTTTCTCCATTTTCCTTGTTTTTTGAACGAGCGTGAGTAAAACTTAACTCTTCATACTCTCTTCTTGAAACATTTGCCTGTTTGGAATTTTTTTGTCCATTCCCTACTTCAGCACAATTTTTTAGGGCAGGTGTCCTTTACAGCCCTGAGTCCTTGTGAATGTTAAGGGACCATTAGCTGTGAGTTTAAAGCTGCTCTTGCAGGAAACGGCCACAAGGTGGCAGCATTTCTCCTTTACCAAATTTGGTAACTGGGGAAACAGAGCCTTAGTGGAAGGGGTGTTCTAGGTTGTAAATTCGAATGGAATGTGCCAGGAAAAACACCCTGAAGTTTATGTGTCATTACTTCTTGTTCATTATTTTAATTTTTAGAATATTGTTTTTCCTAGTTGTACACATTCTGTTTCAATTGTACATTACATATATTTCTTCATGTACAGATCACCTTCTCATGTAAATTATTAAGAGTGTTCCATAGACCTCCATTTCTATATGGTCGGTCTTTTTGATATATGTATTTAATATGTATTTCTATACGTATGCTCACTGTTATCTTAAACATAAGCATAGTTTGTATTCTAACTCTGTGAGTGTCTTTCTCGTTGGAAATATGTTCATTTGTGTCAGTTGTTAGATAATGCCTATAAGTAATATCATAGTATATTTGTCTTTTGCTTTCCGAATTACCTCATGTTCTGTGATTATATCTAGGTTCATCTACGGTGCTGCAAAGAGCAGTTTCATTGTTTTCCATGGCAAATATTCCATTGTGTACCCCGACCACTTCTTCTTTCTCTATTCATGTTGATGGGCATTTTGGTTGCTTCCTTGTCTTGCCTATCGTGAATACTGCTTCAGTGCAGCTTTTGCAGCCTTTGTCTTCTCGATTCTGCTCTTCTCTGGTGATAGGCCCAGCTCTGGTCCTGCTGGATCAAATGGTGGCTCAATTTTTACTTTTAAACGCAGCTCCTTTCTCTTCTCATTATTGGCTCTTACCACTTTACATCTCACCAGCCGCTACAGGGCACAGAGTTGGCTAAAACACCTTCAGCATTTATTGTTTGTAGACGTTTTGCTAATGGTTATTTGACTGGTGCGAGTTGAAACTTTTTGTAGATTGGATTTGCATTAGTCTAATAATTCTTTATGTTTAGTTTATATCCATTTTCCTTTTTAAAAAAAAGTGAGTAAAACTTACCCCTTAAAAAAAAGTGAGTAAAACTTACCAATGATCTTCTTGAAAAATTTGCTGTGTGTTGAGTTTTGTGCCCATTCCCTGCCTCAGGACATTTTTTGAGGGCAGGTGTCCTTTACAGCCCTGATTCCTTGTGAATATTAACTGACCATTAGCTGTGGGGTTAAAGCTGGTCTTGCGTTAAATGGCCACAAGGAGGCAGCATTTCTACATTTCCAACTCTCGGCACTTGGGCAACAGAGCCTTCCTGGAAATCGTGTTAGTAGGCTGAAAATTAGAGTGGAATGTGCCAAGACAACACCCAACAGCTTATATCTCCTTACTTTCTGTTTGATTTTTAAATTTATTTTTTATTAGAGCAAATTTGATTAAAATGTTGTGCTTCTTCTAGGTGTACAGAATCTGGTTCATTATATATATGTATCTATAGATCTTTGGATCCTATCCCACGTAGGTTATTACAGAGTGTTGAGTAGACCTCTGTAGGTATAGCCTAGGTTTTGGTGATTTATATTTTTCATATGTATTAGTATAGGTCTGTCATCCAGCATATCCTAATTTATACATGCCTCACACCTTTCCATTTGGTTAAATATAATTTTGTTTTCTTCATCCATTAGGGCCCTTGTCTTGGAAATAAGTTCATGTATATCAATTTTTAGGTAAAACCTAAAAGTGATATAATAGGATATCTGTCTTTCAGTTTCTTCATTACTTCAAGTTGTGTGATTATCTCTAGGTCTTTCTATGGTGTTGCAAACGTCACTGTTTCATTCTTTTCCATGGCTAATATTCGACTGTGTACAATGAAAACTTCTTCTTTGTGCATTCATCTGTTGAAGGACATTTTGGTTGTTTCGAACTTTTGGCTATGGTAAATATTGCTGCAGTGCAGGATTGCCAGCCTGTGTCTTTTTGATTCTGGTCTTCTAAGGTGATAGTCCCAGCAGTGGGCTTTCCAGATCATATACTAGCTCAATGTTTACCTATAAACTCACCTCCATTATGTTCTCACTACTGATGGTTACCAGTTTACATCCAATC